>NW_026126525.1:1282500-1285000 GCF_943737965.1 Phodopus roborovskii | reverse complement strand
GACCAGCTCCTGGAGAAGTTTAAATAGCCTCCTTGTGACACACAAGTAAAAGGAACCCTGACATCTATGCGATGATGGGTTCTTGGGGTTAAAGGGATTGGAGAGACCGCAGCAAAGGAGCTCTGCGCAAAATGCCAGTCAGAGAAGGGGAAAATTCATTTACGATGTTAATTAACAAGCGGCTAATTAAAACGGCACTTTGAGCGCTAATCAATCGCCTTATTAAGTAAGAGCCATCACTGGAACAAATTGGAAGCTCTCCGCCCAGTCTCCAGCCTTGGTGCAGACAGAGCTGGGTTCCCAGACCCTGCAGGGCGGGTGGGAAATTCTGTCTGTTCTCCCACCAGACAGACAGCAAAGGTCTCCAGGTCTCCGGTTAACGCCTGTGGAACTGCCTGCTCCTGCCCCAGGATCCCAAGGACTGGACCAGCCGTCTGTAGTGCAATCGCTCCCACTTGGGAGCGAGGGATTGGTTGCATAGAAAAGCAACGCTTTTGGCGTGTGCCTGGGAAAGAGCTCCTCTCCCGCCTGACCAGGAACGCGCAGGGGCCATCAGGAGCCGACTGGAGCCGAACACGGCAATTCAGCCTGAGAGGGGGCGCTCTCGGCCCAGGATCTCGTGCTCCCATTCGCCCAAGCGACCCACCACCAACCCAAGAAGTAAATTCCCAGGACCTTCTCCGGGTGTGGCCCAAAATAGGAAAAAGAGGACCTATTTTAAGGACAAGACCCAGCCACTTCCTAGATTCTGTCTCCAGGAGCTCCATAAGAAAGGGGTGAGTGTTCCGAGACGAACGAGTGAGGGACACCTATGTTATGGGACTCACCTGACACACCAGCGGCCTGTAGGTGCCTCCCACCTAGCTCCTCTATGATCAGGCCCTGCACATGCCTAAGAAGGAACATTTGGAACCTTTATTTTGAGGAGCACCCCCCCCCGTGTTTCCTAATTGTTTGTTGCCCGTTTTTCACCAAAATCCCCAGAGAAAACATTTGGTAATAAGAGGGGGACTGTGAATTAAATGTTAATTAAGTGAGTCTCCCCGCCCCCACCTGCATGGCAGCTTGTGTTTATACTGAACATCCGGTTCGCCCACCATATCATTCCAGAACTGCAAGAAGGGGGGCGGGGACACAGCAGAAAGAGACCTGAGTGGACTTCAGCCCGATTTGCTTCTTTTTAGCCTGAGCGGGGGGGGGGCGGGGGAGGATGGGAAGAGGGCCTTTGGAGTGGCGGATGGGGTGACATGGCCTAAGGAGTGAGTGGCTCGCGTGCTTGAAATGACAAATGGATGTCTGTGCCTGCCTCGGGTTCCATTTCTCCCGGAGGTGCGCTTGACCGCATCTGCTGTTGGATCTGAGCTTGCTTGGGGTGTCCCGGGAGAACCGAAGGAACAGCTCCCCTGTGCAGAGTTCAAAAGCATTAATATTTTCATAGTATTACCACTATTCAATATAATAATATTTGCTCGGTTAGCGGCACTAATTAGGCCACATTAAAACCATAGTGTCTCCCTAATGGTGCGTAATGTTGCCCACACTCACATCTTTCTCTCTGAGGATGGTGGCTGCCAGACAGGGGAGGAGAGATCCGCAAGGAGCAAGTTAGATCAGGGTGTGAAACCCCCCAACACACACACACACACACACACACACACACACACACACTGGGCTGGAGGTCTGCCAGGTGGCAGGCACCACAGTCTCCACGAGGTCAATCGGACCCCCTCGCTATGCATCCGGCCCTGTGCCCAGCAACAGACAGCCTCCTCCCCCAGTCCGACTCTTTGAACTCTTCTCCTCATTGATTTTTGTTTCCCTTCCCCCATTTGTGTGTGTATTTTCAAGTGGTTGGAGTTTTAATGTTTGGGAGTGCCAGAGTGAGAGAATTAAAATACTTTTATGCCCAGAGTTGGGGGTCTTGATTCTTCCTCTAAGTCATGAGGTTCCCTCCCCCTGCCTCCGACTTTCGATAAAACCTATTCTGAGGATCAGTCCTGGGAGTGTAAAGGAAGCTCCCACGGGGCAGGTTGGGTTTGGATATTTTTGCCTATTCTTAGGCGCAGGCGGACCACTCTGGAGTCTAGCAGCCTTGGGCGAGTGGGTGTGAGGATTGGAGCCATGCCTTTCCCGCTAGCGCCGTGTGCACATCACTCTGAATATGTAACATATTTGTAACAAGCGCGGAGGTGTGATGTGTGTGCCCGAACGGGGGGAGGGGGTGGATCTGGATAGGGAAGCCGGGAACACGGAACTCACGTCGTTCTGCAATCTAACAATCTGAACATTCCTTTATTAAAAAGCTTCTGCGTGACATTTACACTGAGCCACCAGCCTCTCTGCCTCTAATCTAGGCGAAAACCGATGTACCATCGAGTTCTGGCTGCTGTGTGCCGGGCCACTGCTATCCGCTTCCGGGTTCGGGAACTACAATACAGCTTGGCCGCCCAAGCGAAGCACCTGCAGTCCCTCTGGGGCCCCAGGGTAACACTCCTCAGGC
>NW_026126525.1:1187500-1277500 GCF_943737965.1 Phodopus roborovskii | reverse complement strand
ACTTCCATGGTGCTGAGAGGCTGAGGGGGGACGGGAAGGCGCTTGGCAGGCAAGGGAAACCGAATTGTTTTGACACTGCCATTGACTAGCGAAGCCTGGTGGATAATCATTTCATAGGATAATTGTGGGCAAGTTTAAAAAAAAGAAAGAAAGAAAGAACCTACCTACTTTCTCCACCCTCTTTACCTCCCCCCATCAAAGTGAGCGATGAGTTCTCCTCATTATTTTTGCCTTGCTCACAACATCCCTGAGTCTCTTCTAAATGAAATAGGTTTAATGATAATACTAGAAGGTAAACGGGACTGGAATAATATTTACTGTATAATCATTTGGGCCCTGTTCAGCTCAGCACTTCTCCTTATCCCAAGAATCTCACTAATTGCTTCCAATCTGAAAAATGACCAGGCAGACTTATTTTGCTGGAAGGTTCCTTGCACCTAATGTTGAAAAAAAGCACATATGTGTTTTTGTTTTAAAAGCTCATTTTCTTCCAGTCTCCTCCCCTCCCTTCCAATTGTTAAGTAGCTGATGTTTTGCTTGGCTCCTGTTTTATTTGCTGTCAAAAGGAATTTGATGCAAAGAAATCATTTAAGCATGTATACAACCCATGGAGGGATTCATTTGACCTCATTATACTGCAATAAAGAAGGAATCCAGTTTGTTATCACCGAACCGCATGCATTTCATATCAGATCACAGGCTCGATGCTTCAAAAGATTATCCCAGAAAGTGCTTAGCAAGATGGAATGGGTTAACTTTGCTTGCCAGAAGGTATTCTGACAAACACAGGAAAAGAGAGATATGTGCAGCCCCCTTTAAGAGCAGAGCAACTGAAGAAAAAAGAGATTTATGCTTTTAATTAATGGCAATTAAACCATGCCTGTTGGCTTGGCCTATGGCAATTGTTCCCTGTAAAAAGGAGGCCGAGCTGGTGACAAGCATTTGAGTCCGCTAAGTTCTGTCAAGGGAGCTGACTCTGCAGGCATCAAAACCAAACTAAATCAATAAAAGAATTAAACTTTTATAAATTGCATTTTGACAAGTATCAGATGCCGTTAAGCTTTGATATTACGAATTCCTTGGAGGTGACGCAAACAAGAAGGGCAGCAGTTAGAGATCCAAACAATCAAAGGGGCTTGTTAACATGCGCTGTCAAACGCGTCAGTGCCATTAATTACTACAAATTAATGTGACTCTCTCTTCCTCCGGTGATTGGAATAATAATCAGCCTGATTTGTGGGATGAGCAGAGAGAACATATGCAACCCTGACAAAAAGAATAAGTTTACAAACCAGTAGATGTTTACAACCTTTGTGTTCAAAGCCTGGATGGTTTTCTTGTTGCCAGTTTGTGACCTCACTTTACCCCACCTTCCCGACTCCCAGATCTTCATGTGCTGCTTCCCTGTGAGATGACAGAAGGAGGCATCAGGCTCTTGCCAGTGATTATTGGAGCATAAAATAAAATCTTTATTGTGCTCCATTGAGGTGTGGGGGAAATACAGTCCTGTCCACACTGATTTTTTCCCCTAGGAAATGAACCCAGAACCCCCACAATTTGAATGCTTGCTAATAAGAAAACTTTTGGTAAGGCTGACGATTTAAATGGCACTATGCATTCTCTGTGGTGATGCAAAAGACAGAACCTGGGATGGGGGTGGAGGAATGGGAACCCCTTACTTCTAGGAAGCTTGGAAGGTGGCCAACATGGTTCTAGCAGAAGACCCTCAGCATTGTGGAATAGTCCACACTGAGAAATGACCAAAGCCACCCTTCCCTTCCCTTCCCTTCAGGCTCTCATTTTAAAATAGAATGTGATTTTCATTCAAATAACTGGGCAAACTATGATTCTGCATCCTGCAGCTGTCCAGTGAAATACCACAATAGGCCAGGACTGAACTTTCACCATTAAATGTAATTTAGGTTCTAAAATAATTTTTAAAACAAAACATTACAAATTAATTCATAATAACTTATCTTTGTGCTTTCCAACACATTGCATTTTCTCATTACTTTTACTGAATGTTTTAATGCTCTCCTTTTCTCATTGTCTGTTTCTTCTTTCTGTTTTTTTTTTTTACAAGTGTTGCAAATCTCTAACATATGACTCCTCAAATCCAAAGAATTTCCAAATGTTTATGTTATATTTCTAGTTAATTGAAGAATGAAGTGTAGCCACCAAACATGGAGATTTAAAAATTCAGGGGCGAGATAGCTCATTGGGTAAGGGCACTTGTTATCAAGTCTGACAACTTGCATTTCATTGGGAGACATACATGATGGAAGAGAGATTGATTTCTACAGTTGTCCTCTGTTCTATACATGCATGGGCATTGTGTGTGTGTGCGTGTGTGTGTGTGTGTGTGTATGTGCATGTGTATGTGTGTGTGTGTATACACACCCATGTGTGCCCTGTACACACAATAAATAAATGTGAAAAAGAATTAGAGAATGATTTCAGATGACAAATGCTGAAACAGTAAGTGTAGGAGTTAATGTTCTTTCAGATAAGAGGGGACAAAGTGGAAATGGAGATGGCAGGGAACGGACCTCTTCACTGTCCCTCAAAACTTGGAATGCCATGCTGTCTCTTCCTACTGTCTTGGTTTGAGCCACAGCTAGAAAATCATTCCATCCCAGCTGTGTTAGCTTAGTGGGCTAAGTGTTAGTTGGAGCCGGTCTTACCTGGGGAGATATGGAAGTCCTGATACTGTGCCCACAAGCTGCCAGTAGGAATGGTGCCAGGTGTGTATGGTGTTTGGACTAATTACTTAATTTTGACTATCGACCATATCTAAGTGTGTTTTTAACACAGAGAGAAATTATCTTGACACCATCTGGCAGCAGTTTTTCATGTCTGATAAAATTTAAAACTCACTTTGAAGCTCGGCCAGTGATAAAAATTCGAAGGGTTCCTGCCATGTGAACCAACCTCTGACCTCCTGTGTAACAGGGAATTTGTTTCAAACTGAGGTTACAATATTTTATTGAGGTGGCTAATCTGTTACTCATGGCCCAAGACTCTTATGATAGATAGTTCTCTGCTTGCATAGTGACAGGGAAGTTTCCTTCCTTTTCATCATCAAGAAGTGGATCCTGACTCAAAGATTGGATTTAAATGAAGACCTTCCATTTCATGGGCTTCTCTAGATTTGTTCAGGGAGAGCATTAACCAGTAGGAGCCCAGAAGCAAATGCTCATAAAAAGCCCCACAGAAATGTCTGCTAAAGCCTCCTCTTGCTGTGCTCATCAGCAGCTGCAGAAGGAATTTACCATTGGAAATGTGTGTGATGATTTTTCTCTGATGACTTGGCAAGATCCTGTCTGGGCTGGAACCCTCTGTATTTCAGAACACTGGCTGCACTGTAAGAGGGCTCCAGCCAAATGTCTTTATGCCATAATGGATATCATGGACTGGAAGGCACCACTCATGGCCCATCAGTTACTCTTTCTTGCCTGTGTGTGTGTATGTGTGCATGTGTGCATGTGTCTGCGGCTGTGGGTGGGTAGGTGCACCAGAGTGCAGATGCCTGTGGAGGCCAGAAGAGGGCATCAGAGCCTCCTAGAGCTGGAGTTACGAGAAGTTGTGTGGGTCCTGGGAACTGAACTCTGGTTCTCTGCAAGAGGCGTACATGTTCCTAACCACTGAGCTGTCTCCAAACCCACTAATCATTTGTGTGTGTGTGTGTGTGTGTGTGTGTGTGTGTGTGTGTGTGTGTGTGTTCATATATGTGGATGTGGTGTGTGTGTGGATGTGTGTGGGTGTGCATGTGCCATGGCACTCATGTGAAGGTAAGAGGACAACTTGAAGAACTTGGTTCTCTTTTCTCTACCACAAGTGTTAGGATCAAACTTAGGTCACCAGATTTGGTGGCAAGCACCTTTATCCTCTGAGCCACTCTTTGGACCTCATCATTTTCTCATAGTAATGTAATTTGTAAGAGTGGAATGCACATGTGAAGCTTAATATGCACTGTGTAAATGTGTCCTGACCCCTCACAAAAGCTTCAACATCTTAATGAGCATCCAGCCAAGTCCAGACAACGTGCTGACCTAGAGTTCCATGTCCATTCAAGTCAAATTTGTCAGCTTTCAATTTTCAACACTGCTTTTTATTTTTGTTATAATTAAAGTTGACCAACACTTGGTAAAATTGATAACATGCAATAAACTGAACAGTTGACATTTCAGAGTGGAAGAAACACTATGTAATAACTGTCCTGTTCTGGAGAGTTAGGTTTCTACAGGCTTGTGGTTACCTCGTTTTCCACTGTTACTTAGAAGGTCATCCCCACGTGAATTTGTAATGCACACTTATGAGTATATTTTTAGTATGAGGCTAGTCTCCCTGACTTCATATCCACTTTGCTTTCTTCCACATTCTTTCCTTTTTGGACCTGCATTATTTTCAAGAAACTTGGGATGCTAGCTTAATTTACAACTTATTATCTTCACTTTGATAGCAATCATGTTTATAAATCCTCACAAATTTTATATGTCCCATCTCACATCCATTCTTATAAGAAAAGGTAGGTGGTGGTGGTGGTGGTGTGAGTATTCGAAATTTTATATGCAGGTAGAAATATGTGGTCAAAGACACATTTATTCACATACATGTACAACAAAATAATCTATGACTATTGATTTCAAGAAAAGTACATCTTCATTTGAGAGGTGAGTTATCTCTTTTTACTTTACTCATGAAGAAAATGGCAGATGAATGCTCAGCTCCGTTACTCCTCACTGTGGGGAGTTGATGGATGAGCACTTGCTTTAATTTAGTCCCTTGTTTTTTCACACAGCTTTTGACGTCTGCTGTTTCTTTTATTATAGTGTTCCAGATACAATGATGTTCCATACACATTGTTCAACTCATAATGGGAAAAATTGCAGATATGGATGTTGATAATTTTCTCTATTTATGACACTGCAAGTTGTCTCAAGAAGAGATTTGTACGAGAGATGCTAGGTGATTCATTGATGGATTAGTAACCAATGAAATACACATACTCACACAATTTGCACACATAGTACTACTGGCTCCAATCCAAGAAAAAGTTGCCAAAGCCAACCATGGTTCTTCCCTATCAGACAATTTTATAATGATAATTCAACTGTTAGCTCTATGGTCATTTTTTAGGCATGGGAGTATAGAACTGGATTTTATAACAAAACTTGGCTTATATTTCCAAGGTTACCACTTATATGTCAGTAAAAAACGATAACTGTTAAATCCATTTCTAAAAAACAAAGAATATTTTTACAGATCTATCAGTGGTTATATTTTGCGGATTCCTCCCCAATATAATCTTGAGGTTTCTTTCAGTTGCACAAAAGACTTTTGTGATCTGACCTTTTCATGACACAAACTGTAAGACATGGGACCTGCACTAACTTTAAGTACCTGCACTCCTGGCAGAGGACATGGCCACCTCTGTGATTCCTGCTTCCAGGAAGCTGTGTTCTTTCCTTCACCATTGATTTTGGCTGTATGTTCAGTAAATTCTGCACTATCAACCAAAATCAGTGAGTTCATTCAGGAATGCCAGTTCACCCTCCTTCCTGCTCTCTACTTGGGAGTGGAAAATTCTCTGACAAAAGGTGTGTGGTTCTTGAGAAACATGGGGGCAGGGGTGAATGCTGGGATGGCCCATATGCAGTCTGGCTCCATTTGCCTCATGAGATCTTGGGAAAGTTGTTAATTTAGTGGGGTTTTGTCTGCATGACAGGAAACAACAGTGTCATGTCTCATGTGAATACTGTACCAGACATTGTCAATCCCTGAGGATATAGTCATGAGTAAAGCATGTAAAGCCCTGGAATCTCAGACCTTATGTACTGCAGAAAATATTGAAAATATTTAAAGAAATATTTACAAGGGAGCTGACAGGTATGATGACTGTGGTGTTACAGAAAGCCATGTCTCATGATTCAGGAGGGTTGGGATGCACATTCTGAATTAGTTATGGCAGAGACAGCAGTCAAGGCATGGGTAGGAGGGTGAGACATGGGTAGAAGGCAAGGGATGAGCAGAATTTTGCTAGAAAATGGAGATGGGGAAAGATCAGAGAGGAGAATATTCTGAGGAGGAAAGGCAAGAAGGGCTTAGTTCAGAGACCAGAAAAGGAATATTTAATAACAAAACAAAGGATGGTCATCAAAGTATGCCTGTAATCTCAGGCAGGAAGATCATGAGTTTGAGGCAGCCTAAGCTACATGGTAAAACTCTATCTCAAAAAGCAAAACAAAACAAACAAACAAAACCATAGGCTAGAACTCACTCATATTGCCTAGAGCACAAAGTTGAGGAAGATTTTATATATCTGGGGGAAAAAAAGAACTTATAATGTTTGAGCATAATTATTTAGAAGTAAGCCCTTGGTGCTACCAATGAATTTATTATACAAATGTGACTTACTAATCATGATGACCTTGGCTATTTGTCTGTGTCCTTACTTACTCAACAGATGTCTGGTTGACACAGTAACTTTAAAGTTGGCCCATATGTTTAAGTAGGTTAAAAAAAAGTCAAAGGACTTAAAGTACATCCACTTTTTGTTTGCTGACCCCTCATATGTATGTAGCATGACCATGAGAAGCCATTTCCTATACATTAACACACTGGCTCCTTCACAAAAATACTGTGGCTAGGATGTGACGCCTGAGACTCACAGAGTTCCAAAGACTCAGTCACATGAAAGATAACTGCTAACATTTGACATCCATTTCTGGAGTAGGCTTTAAGACAAGCTGTGGGCATAGGAGACAATTTTTTTTAATACAAATAAAAACTAAAATGATAACCTGGTTATCTACTCCATTTTGCTCTCTGTCTTAGCATTAAAATCTTTTCTCCATTCTTGAAACAGAAGGTCATCCAGCTTTTGCTTGAGTTGTGAATCACCAGGACGGGGGCTCCTATATTCTACAATAAAACCTTCCAATGCCTGGGTTGGGGAGACACAAGCATGAGAACCTGAATTCTAATCTCTGGCATCCACACATCTACAACCCTGGTGCTGCAAGGGCTGGGAGTGGGTGTGGGTCCCCAGAATTCACTGGCCAGCCAGCCTAGCTGAATACATGAGCTTGACATTCATTTTGAGACCCTGTTGCAAGGAGGGTGCAGTTATGCATAGCTTTAATCCTGGCACTCAGGAGGCAGAGGCAGGTGGATCTCTGCCAGTGTGAGGCCAGCCTGTCTACAGATTGAGTTCCAGGACAGCCAGGAACCTTGTCTCAAAATCAGAGAGAGAGGGGGGGGGGGAGAGAGAGACAGACAGAGACAGAGAGAAAGGAAGGGAGAGAGAGGAAGAGGGAGGGAGAGAGAGGGAGGGAAGGCAAGGCATAAATAATGCAAAAAATAAAGTACATGTGGATAGAAGATACCAGACATCAGTTCGTTTTCTCATCAGTCCAGGCATTCCTTCCAGGTTCCTCGTGGCACAGTCAGTGGGTAAAAGTGCAGATTTGACATCACAGCCTCAGTCACTTGCTGTGAAACCTTTGGCAGCTCAAGCTTTCTAATCTTCAGCTTGCTCAAAGGTAAAACACTGTGAGGATTAAAGGCAGACAGTCACATAATGCGCTTAGCACAAGACACAACATGTGTTGCTTTTGTAGTATTATTGTTATTAAACGACTTTGGCCACCCTCTGAACACACTCTAGTTTGCCAACATGCCTCTGAAAATTCAGACAAAATGTTTCAGGTATGGGCCATACAAGTTCAGTAACTAATGAACTTGACCACTGTTCCCTCTAGTTTGGCAGAAGAGAATGGATTTCAATACAACCAAGAAACCATATCTGTAGATACCACATTAGATTCAGATGTGTACACGGAAATCTGATTAACTTTAAACAAGTTATTTTAGGGACTTGCTTCCTAAGGTGATATAAGACAAGGCAGGCTTGACTAGTACTTATAAAGCTACATGAGTTCTTACACCAAATGTCAGCAAAAAGACTTGCTTATACCATCAAGGCCCTTTTTTTTCGGTCCAGCCATGGGTGTTCCCCCAACAACAGAATTGAATGCTGAGATCCAGAGGGAAAAATACGCAAAGGCTGGGAGTCTGTAATCTCATTATCGATAGCTGGTATGTTGTAGTCATTGTGGCCTACTGTTTTAATATCATGGCACACTAGGCTGTTTTTCAAATGTATTGTCTTCAGCCTGAAATTACTTATTGGAAAAATTCATAGGTCTTGCTATTGTTATGATGCTGTTCTATAGACTAAAACCTTTTTCTTTACACAGCTAGGAGCCCAAACAAACAAAAATCAATAGCTCCCCTGTTTCCCACTGCCCTTTGTCTAGAAATGGAAATAGATGTTATGGAATAGCATATCTATGAAGATATGCTTCATAGAGTCTCATGTGCTAGCAGGGGTGAATCATGTTGCTAGATGACTAGATGGATACAGAGAGACGAAGTGGGTAGAAAGAGGGGAGAATGGACAGCTAAAGAGATGGTGTCTGGATTTCTGATGAATAGATGATAGACAGACAGACAGACATGAAGATGGACAGACCAGCAAGCAGGAAGGTGAGGGCAGGCAGACAGACAGATGGGTAAATAGTAGATAGATGATGATAATGAAGATAGCTAGATAGATGATAGGATAGTAAACAGACAGACATATGACAGCTGCTGGTGCTCTTTCTGTTTCTAAGGAAAGCATGCCAGATAAGTTATGAGGCCCCTTGAGTTCTATTCCTGATTCCACTATCAATTTGTTCATGACTCAATTTAGTCCTTGAAACTCTCCTGGCTACTGCACTAAAAGAGAGGTATTTTCAGCTAGCAACTCGGACCATCTTGATTGGGTTTCAACCAGATCTCACCATGCACATTTGTCTCCACCAGCCTCTTGCCACTCCTCGATGGACCATGCTTTGCCAGGATTTTCAGTGCCTGTCTCCGCCCACACTTGCCAACCATGCTGTCGGGGATGCCCATGTTCCTGATAAATAAGAAACGGTTTGACATATTTGGAATAAAATGACATCTAGTTTTCTCTCAGATAAGTTCTATTTCACTCTGTATAATGACAGTGTCTCATATGTTGCCCTCATAACATATTCTCTGCACCCAGCTATCTAAAATCCAAAGGGCATGCCTGGTTTCCTCTGGTCCAACTGAAGGTGCTTAACTCTTAGACATGCGTTAAAAATTAAACTGTACCTTCAGTTCCCCCCACAAACAGCTTCATCCTCTTCATCTTCCTCCTGTTTATGAAGTAGCATCCCAGTACTGTCCTTGAACTCCTGGTCCCAGTGACCTTCCTGCTTTAGCCACCAGGGAGGCCAAGACAAAGTGCACCATGGTTCTAGCTCCAGACTTCTCTCTCTGTGCTGTGTCCTTTCAGAGGGACAAGAGCCCCTGTCACTTTTTAACTTTCTGTAAAATAAGTCTGGCAATTAGTAAATATGTACACAATCCTGCATCATTAATGTAAAAAGGGCCTTAGGGATTTTGCAGGAATATTTCAGGGCAATCTCACCACATCCTCTTCTAGCCACAAACTACACATCCTAGGGTCTCTTTCCCCTGATAGTGGTGGTCAGAGTGAGGATGTCTGACAAGAAGAGACACTCTGCACAGAACAGAAAGGTTGAAGACAAGCCTTTCTCTCAGGATGGAGTTGCAGCCAGGAGCGTAGGCACATGTGAGGTTCTGAGTAACAATCAGGTGAGATCGTGAAGAAGTGTGCTGATCAGTGGTGCCTCCAACTGACACAGAAGACTGGAGCGTATGGACCAGAGGGGCCTACATTTTACAGCAGCTTTCAGGTGCCCACAAGAGAATCGCCTGATTTAGTGTGATTGGCTGAAGCCAGGGCTGGTGGCTCCCTGATCCTTGTTCCCTCTGACTTTCCCCACCCACATTTGGCTCAAACTGTAATTTTATGCAGGAAACCCCTTCACACTTGAAATATATGGGGTAGCTGACACTCAGCCTGGGAATTGTTAGCTTCCTGAACAGCCTGTGATGTCATAAAATAGCCAAAGTGCTAGAAGGCTTCATCATAGTGTCCAGCAGTGTGAGCGGTTACATTTTATTTTGTATTTATTTACTTATATATGTTTTAATTAGGGGTGTACATGTGTCAGAGCATGCATGGTTGAGGTCAGAGGACAGCTGGGGGATTATTTTCTCCTTCTTCCGAGTGGGTTCCAGAGATTATAGTTGGGTTGTGTTAAGTGCCTTTACCCTCTCAGCCATCTCAATGACCCGAGTAATTCAGTCAGAGAAAACTGGCTTTGTGTACTTCTGCTACAAAGGAACACTTAGTGAATTGTTTAACTTCTTAACCTCTCACTCTTTTTCATAAAGTGAGGGTGATAGCAGCGCCTATTTTTTAGGGTCTCTAAAAGGCTTTAATGACTTCAAGGTCACGAAGCATTCTTCTTGATAGGACCACAAACCAGCATCTATGGCCGCCGCTCTGGGCCCAGTCCTGCCCTCTGAACATGCACCCAGGGTCTCCGCTACCCTCAGAGCACCTTTGTGCGAGCCACCGAGTTGGCTGCTCCACCTGTGAGGCATGTGGCGTGATGGCAGAGCAAACCTGGCTCTCAGCCCCTTGTTGCTCCTCTGAGCACAGCTTGAGAAACCACCCAGCACTCTTCTGGGAAACCCTCCATGGGCTCCCAGACATCTCCCACCTCCCCACCCTGCTCTTGCCCAAACCAAACATTGGGACAATAAAGGGACAATGAAGACTGCCCCCAGTGAAATGCCAGTGCACTCTCCATTAGTGATAATTCCAGAGGTTAATGAATTGGAAAACTAATTACACCAACTACAAGTCATGCACATTAAGGTGTCACCCTAATTGTGCATTTTAAAATGTTACTGTAGAGGTTTATACTCTTGTTAAAGACTGTTGGCCATCAGTGAGGATGTGGGGAGGGATGTGTGTGTGTGTGTGTGTGTGTGTGTGTGTGTGTGTGTGTGTCTCCTGCTGGGTATGAGAGAGGGTAAAGGTGTGAACCCTACTGGGCCCCCTCCAAGGCCTCCCCTCCTCCTGTAGAGTGACTCTTCGGCAGCTGGGGAGGGAGAGCACGGGATTGACTTCACTTTCCTTCCATTCAGAGGACCTGATCCTAACACTTGGGGGCCTAAGGCAAGAGAACAAACAGAGGCATATGGATTATATGTCTAAATATTTAGAAGTTATAAATAAGGCTAAAGACTGTTAAATTATGTTCTATCTTTTTTACCTTGACAAATAAATATTCATCATGAAGAAATTGAGGAAACATGCATAGAGGTTTTGTGTATGACTGACAGTCAGCAAAATATCAAAGATGACTGAATTAATTATTACTGTGCATTATTAGGGCCTTGTTGACAAGCTGATGATACATGGATGAGTAACAAAGGCATGCATAATTCATTAGCTATCATATATTTGTTACATGAAATTAACTTGTCTTACTTTTTAAAAATCAAAATAGCTAATTGTATTGCTAGGGCCAAGATTTTTATGTGTTCTATTGGCTTCAGCGATAGCCAGTGTTTTAACTTGATATGTTATATATGCCTATTTTTTTTTTATTTCAATTTGGAAAATTTTCATTCTGCTTAGGAAAGAACAACAGAAAATTTGTTGTCGACTTTTTGTTTTTGTTTTTTGATTTCAAGGGCATATTAACTTTCTTAATGTTTGGTATACTTTTACTCTGATTGGTTGTTTGGAACAATGTTCTCCAGGCTGGCCTGAACTCACTAAGTAGTCTACTGTAGCCTTGAGCCTGCTGCGTTACTCTTATTTTAGTCTACAGAAATCTGAGATTACAGGTTGAGCCATTATGGCTTGTAGGATAGTTTGACATAGATTTTCTTGTACATTATTTGAAAATAAACAAACTATTTTGCCAATTTTTTAAATTGGCACAGGCACAGGCCTGAAGTCCCAGTTACTCAGGTCTGAGGCAGGAGGATCTTAAGTTCAAAGTATGGAGAGCCTATCTTTGCAATTTAAAAAGAGAGAGTTGGGAAGCAGCATTAAAGTGTTCAAGGCCAGCCTGTGCTACATAGGGTTTGAGAACAGCCTGGGAGTCATGAATCCCTGCCTTAACAATGAACAATAAAAAAAAGGGAGGGTTTGGGAAGGTTCAGTGGGGGAGTGCTTGACTAGTATGACCAGTTCTGAAGTTCAGTCCCTAGTAGGCCCCCTCAGAAGAACAGAACAAAACCAAACAAGCAATTACATCAATCGCCTTAAAAGTGGAGTAGACAAACTTTCTGTTTGAATTGTTTTGGTAACTTCCGACAGCTCTGTTAGTGACCAGCAATTCCTAAAGAGAAGCCATGGGCAGCATGAATGTCAAATTGTATTTTCCTCCCTTGGAGCTGTGAGTCACATTCTTCTGTTAATACAGTTAGCTTCTGTGGTGCTTATTGTCTGGTAGCTGATGGAAGCAGAAGCTGAGATCTGCAGCTAAGCACTGAGCCAAACTCCTGGAACCCAGTTCCCCTGGGGCAGACCAGACATTTCCTGTCTTCTCTCTCCTGTCCTCTCTCTTTGTCTGTGTCTCATTACCTCTTTTCCCTTCCATCTCTGTTCCTGGTTGGCCAACACCTACCCCTTCCTTAGCTCCCTTCCCTAATAAACTCCATAATAAACTCCATGTGTGTTTACAACCTTTGAAATGTTATCAATGAAAACAGTGGACACCATATTGCCAAGTAACAAAAGCAAATGCACACTGCATGTCATAAACACAAAACCTGGAGAGCTGAGGGCTGGCCAGTCTTCCAGATAGTAAATCTTTCTCTTCATTTACCGTGTTGTCCCTGCTAACTCTTAGATAGCTTTTAAATCATCTAAACAAAGCTGGTTTTGATTATAAGTTTTGCAAATCAGAATTATATTTTATTGGGTATCTTCATAAAACTGGAACTCTGTGACAGCACCAGCATTCAGAATCTGTTGACTAACATGATTTCTTCGGGTTATCAGAAGACATGATTTGTGCAACCGACCCCTTTCCTCCATGAGTTACTATAGTGATTGTGGTATGATGTAGAGGTATGGTGGGGTTCAAATGCTCACAGAAAGAGAACCAAGGAAATGTTTGGTGCTACTGGGAAATGGTACTTTATTATACAAAGTTCTATACACATTGTCTAGAAAAAGCCTGCCTACCACACACTGGTTTGTCTTTTTCCTACATAAAGGTTCTTCTGCCACTCAAATCCTCCAAAAATTCCAGGGCACTGCCCATTTCTTAGGTAGATGGTTGGAAAATCCACAAGCCTTCCTCAGTTTAGCCATGTAACTATTTAAAGAAGATTAGAATTTCCCTGGATCTTGAACTCTCTCTTTCTCTCTCTGTCACACACACACACACACACACACACACACACACCACACCTTGTGTTACTGTTGACTATTTACCCAGAGTGTCTTTAATCCAGTTTGTGTGTGCATTTGTGTATGTGTGTGTAGTGGGATATTCACTTTGTCTCCTTCTATAGCACTGACCACACCCATTGGGGGTGGAGCCAGGGGTGGAAGTGACCTGTGGAAGGAGGTCTGAGGAGAAGGCGGGGAATGCTCTCTTGCTGGCAGGTCGTGGAGAGGGGAGCACCCAGTGGAACCTGCTGGTGTTCATCTGTCTAGGTTGTAAGTTATTTCTCCCTGAATAAACATCTATTCGGCCTATTTGTTTATCCTGATCCTTATTTAACCAATGTGTGTGTGTGTGTGTGTGTGAGAGAGAGAGAGAGAGAGAGAGAGAGAGAGAGAGAGAGAGAGATGGCACCCTGCCTGCAAGCTCCCTTCCATCCATCTGTGAAATTCTACTTATAGCATTTAGAACTGTCTGTGCCTCAGCCCAGGTTGCATGTCCCTGTGTCTTCCTTGTGTGATTTCTACAGGTTTGAATTCTTTACTTTCTTTTTGCTCCAAATCTCCCAACATCCATCTTTTATGTTGGGAGATCTTTGAACCTTCACCAAACAAAATTTATTGCTTGAGAATGGTGCCAACATCTGTCTTCCTCACACATTCCTCTGTCCCTGTGGCCCTCTACTTATAAAACTTCTGTTGAAATCCTTTACCTTTCCATTCAGGGAGGTTTTGCTATCTATAGGGACAGATGTCTGCCCCAGATGCTTACCTTTCTTAGAGACATAAAACAATTTTGTTTTTCTGATTCTTTAAGTAAAACATCCATAAGATGTTTTGTTTTTCTTTGCTTTTTAAAAAACTTTTAATTCATAATGGTCTACTCAGTTGGTCATAAATCTGGTGACCTCCATGGATCTCTTGATACAAGTTGACAGTTGAATAAGATGTATGTGCTTAATAACAGTGACCCAATGTGAGGAAAGTTCTTAGAACAATGAATGCTCAATATAAGTCACATTCTAAAAATAAATAAATAAATAAATAAAAAGGTGTGCGTGTGTGTGTGTGTGTGTGTGTGTGTGTGTGTGTGTGTGTGTTTGTGGGGGAGGATGAGAGAGCCATAGCCACCCACATGAAGGTCAGAGAACAAGAACTCTATGGAATAATTTCTTCCCTTCTACATTCATGTAGGCCCCAGGGATGAAACTTGTGGCAAGTGGTTTTGCCCACTGAGCCATTTAGCCTGCCCAGCAAGTTAGCTCTTGTTCTCAAGACTAGTAGTCTATGCTCATAAACAAGGACATGGATTTCTAGATGAAGTGTGCTTCAACATGGATTTTCTTGTGTGATAATTCTAGTGGTATGTGTGGGATAAACACTGTCCTTTATAGGTGGTAAACTTGGTGGTCAGACAGTTGACCACTAGGGATATCCAAGCTTGGCCGTGGTAGATGAAAACCCAAGTTGTCAGATCAAATGGAAGAAGTGAAATCTTTTATTCAAAACAATAAAATAGCATTTGCTTTTCTTTCTTGTTCCTTTGTTTTTTCTTCTTTAACCAAAATAAGTGCCAAAGTCTTCCCCAAGTAGAAAAACACTGTAATGAGAAAGTTCATTACCAAACTCTTTTTACGAGGCCACAATTACCTTCGTACCCAAGCAACACAAAGACACAACTATGAAAGAGAACTACAGACCACTATCCTTCATGAGCATTGATGCAAAAATATTCAATGAAATACTAGCAAATGGAATCCAAGAACACATCAGAAAAATCATCCACCTGGGTTGCAGGGATGGTTCAACATATGAAAATCTATCAATGTGATCCACCATATAAACAAACTGAAAAAGAAAAACCACATGATCATCTCACTAGATACTGAAAAAGTCTTTGACAAAATTCAACACTGTTTCATGATAAAGGTCTTGGAGAGATCAGGAAAACAGGAATATACCTAAACATAATAAAAGCAATATACAGTAAACCAACAGTCAACATCAAATTAAATGGAGAGAAGCTTAAGGCAGTTCCTCTAAAATCAGGAACAAGACAAGGCTGCCCACTCTCTCCATACCTCTTCAATATTTTACTTGAAGTTGTAGCTAAAGCAATAAGACAACAAAAGGAGATCAAGGGGATACAAATTGGAAAGGAAGAAGTCAAACTGTCAGTACTTGCAGATGATATGATAGCTTACATAAGTGACCCAAAAAAACTCTACCAGGGAACTCCTACAGCTGATAAACACCTTCATCAAACTAGCAGGATACAAGATAAACAAAAAAATCAGTAGTCCTACTTCATTCAAACGACAAAGGGGCTGAAAAAGAAATCAGAGAGACATCACCCTTTACAATAGCCACAAACAACATAAATTATCTTGGGGTAACGCTTACAAAACAAGTGAAAGACCTATATAATAAGATCTTTGTGGTTATAAAGAAAGAAATTAAAGAAGATACCAGAAAATGGAAAGATCTCCCATGCTCTTGGATAGGTAGGATAAACATAGTAAAAATGGCAATCTTGTCAAAAGCAATCTACAGATTCAATGCAATACCCATCAAAATCCCAGCACAATTCTTCACTGACCTTGAAAGGATAATAATCAACTTCATATGGAAAATCAAAAGACCCAGGACAGCCAAAAACAACCATGTATAATAAAGGAACTTCAGGAGGCATCACCATCCCTGACTTCAAGCTCTTTTATAGAGTTATAGTATTGAAAACAGCTTGGTATTGGCACAAAAATAGACAGGTAGATCAATGGAATCAAATTGAAAACCCTGATATTAACCCACAAACTTATCAACACCTCATTTTTGACAAAGAAGCTAAAATGATACAATGGGGAAAAAAAGCATCTTTAACAAATTGTGTTGGCATTACTGGATGCTGGCATGTAGAAGACTGCAGATAGATCCATATATATTGTCATACACAAAATTTAAGTCCAAATGGGTCAAAGACCTCAACATCAATCCAGCCACACTGAACCTCTTAGAAGAGAAAGTGGGAGGTATCCTTGAACAAATTGGTACAGGAGACTGCTTCCTGTACATAACTCCAGTAGCACAGATACTAAAATCAACAATTAATAAATGGGACCTCCTCAACTGAGAAGCTTCTGTAAGACAAAGGACACAGTTGACAAGACCAAATGGTAGCCCACAGACTGGGAAAAAAATCTTCACCAACCCTACATCTGACAGAAGGCTGATCTCCAAAATATACGAAGAACTCAAGAAACTAGTCACCAAAATACCAAATAAACCTATTTTTAAAAATGGGGTACAGAACTGAAGAGAGAATTCTCAATAGAGGAAATCAAAAAGGCTGAAAGACACTTAAGAAAATGCTCAACATCCTTAGTTATCAGGGAAATGCAAATCAGAACAACTCTGAGATTCCATCTTACTCCTGCCAGAATGGCTAAGATTAGAAACACCAATGACAACTTATGCTGGAGAGGATGTGGAGAAAGGGGGAACACTCCTACACTGCTGGTGGCAGTGCAAACTTGTACAGCCATTTTGGAGATCAGTATGGTGACTTCCTCAGGAAAATGGGAATTACTTTACCACAGGACCCAGCAATCCCACCCTTAGGCATATACCCAAGTGATCCACATCCATGCAACAAAGAATCTGTTCAACTATGTTCATAGCAGCATTATCTGTAATAGCAAGAACCTGGAAGCAACCTAGATGCCCCTCAACTGAAAAATGATAAAATAAAAAGATGTGACATGTTTACACAATGGAATACTACTCTGCAGGGTGTGGGGGAGGAACAATGGAATTTTGAAATTCGCAGGCAAATGGATGGAACTTGAAGAAACCATCCTGAGTGAGGTAACCCAGCCACAAAAACAGGAACATGGCATGTACTCACTGATATATGGATTTTAGACATAAAGCCAAGGATCACCAGCCTATAATTCACACTGCCAGAGAAACTAGGATACAAGGAGTAATCTAAGAGATTCATACAAGTTCCCTCACAGAAGGGGAAAGGAACAAGATCTCCTGAGCATATTGGGAGTGGGGGGGCAGTGAGTGGAAAGGGAGCTTGGAGAAAGAGAAGGGGAGGAGAGGAAAGCAGGTGGGACTAGGAAGATTGAGTCAGGGGAAGAATAGAGGAGAGAAAAAAAGGAAAGAGATACCATAAAAGAGGGAGCCATTATAGGTTTGAAGAGAAAACTGACTCTAGAGAACTGTCCAGAGACCTACAAGACTGACCCCAACTAACAGTTTGAGCAATAGTGGAAAGGGTACCATAAATGCCCTTCCCTGATAATGAGATTGATGACTAACTTATCCACTATCATACAGCCCTCATCTAGCAGCTGATGGAAACAGAAGCAGACACCCACAGCTAAACACTGAGCCAAACTGGAGTCCAGATGCAGAGAGGGAGGACAAGACCAGGCTACTGAAACCCACAAAGACAGCTGACCTGAACAAAGAGGAGCTCATGGACCCCCAGACTGATAGCTGGGAATCCAGCATTGGACTGACTCAGACCCCCTGAACATGGGTCTCAGCTAGAAGGCCTGGGCAGTCTAAGGGACCTCTGACAGTGGAACCAGAATGTATCCTTGGTGCACAAAAGGACTTTGGGAACACATTGCCCATGGAGGGATACTCCCTTAACCTAGAGGCAGGAGGGAGGGCCTAGTCCCTACTTCAAATGACTTGACAGATTTTGTTGATTCCTCCTGGAAGGCATCACACTCCCTGTGGAGAGGGGGGTATGGGATTGGAGGGGGGCATAGGAGGGAGGGAGAGAGAGGCAGAGAGAGGGAGAGGGAATGGATCTATATATAAAATAGAAAAAATAATAATAATAAAAAGAAGAAAAACACTGTAATGAAACTTACACCCAAAGCATGGTGAGATCTTCATAAGTTCCTATATGGAGTATGATGAATCTGTGGTTTACTTCCTTTTCAAGGAAGTATGGGTCAGAATTATGGCTCCCTCTTGAAGGTGCTTGCTTCCTGTTCAAGTCTTTCAAATCAAAGCCCAGCACATGGCCCACTACTGCCTGTCTCTGACCCCCTCAGGGACACAGCTGCTCCAATGTCTTCTTTGCATATTTTGTATTCATGTACATGCTCATTTTCATTTGAATGGGAATACCTCCCTCTAGAGCTACTCATCCCTTGTATTGGTTCATATTGTGTTGCTGTAAGAAAATATCCAAGAGAGTTTTAGGAAAAAATGATGTTCATGTGGCTCATATTTCTGATGGCTAGAAAGTTCAGACAGTAGGGTAGAAGTGTCAAATACTTGCAATGGCCTTGTTTTATAATAACCAGGTGTCTCAAACACTAACCTGCTGTAATGATACTTATGTGATCTCTTCTAAGGGTTGTGTCCTTGGAACCTAATCCTATCATATATACCTCATAAAACTCACCACCTTTTGATGTGGCCACACAAGGACCAAGATTCCCACACACAAGCCTCTGGAGGACATACTCAAATCATATGTAAGCCATAACATTCCCAGTTGTCCCCCTTCTCTTTCTTCCCTTTCTATGTACGTTTATCCCCTTTTTGTGGATTTTCAACAAATTAAGATGATTTTCTGTTGACAACATGACTTCTTGCTGTTACTGGGGAATGACCCAGGAACACTGATCTAAACTCTAGCCTTCCTAAAACTTTATTTTTAGACAGAATCTCACTATGTTACTGTGATGGGTACAAACATAGCATCCTTCCAAGTAGCTAAGATTACAGATGTACCACCATGCCCATTAAAACCCTTAAAAACTATTGATATTCCAAATATGTTTGACTATAAGAGTTTTAAGTATTAACACTTAGAGTATTAGAAAATGGGAAAAACATAATATATCAGAACAAACACAGACTGTATTTACTGTTTCAGTATAAACACAAAGACATAATATATGAGAACAAACAGACTGTATTTACTGTTTCAGTATAAACACAAAGAAAACTTCATAGCTTCAAAATTAAAATTCATCAGACAACATTGAAAAGACTTTTTTTTACCCTGCTATAATTGAAGACTGCTTACATCATATAAAATATTATTTTTCATTATCTAATGACAAAGATATGTTCTGGGAAATACATTGTTGGACAATTTTACCATTGTGTGAATATTGTGGACCGTATTTATATACACAGACATATTATAGAGTACTATACACCATGACTACTATAAGCAAGGTGGTTTATAGAAGAAAGCATTAAAAAAAGAGGGTCACAGTTTTAGAGGGTTAAAGTTCATGACCATCATGGCAGACAGCATGTAGCATGCAAGCAAGCATGGAGCAGTATGTGAGCTTTTACAGTTGAGCTGCAAGTATGAGGCAGAGAGACCCAACTAGAAATTATGTGGGCTTTTGAAACCTTAAAGCCTACCCCTAGTGACACACCTCCTCCAACAAGGCCACCCTTCTGAATCCTTCCCAAACAGTTCCATGAACTGGGGACCAAACATTCAAACATATGAGTTTATTTTTCCATTCTCATTCAAACAAATGCACCACCTCTGGAAAAGCCCTCACTGACAAACCCAGAGGTTGTCTTTTTGGTGATTCTGTCAAGTTGGCAAATAAGATTAACTGGAGATATCACAGTAAATGCCATGCTACGTCCTTAATTTTGTAAAAAATCAAAGCCAAAAGAGAAAATACACATGAATCAATAAATTGTAATTAATTAAGTACATAAAGTATCATGGGAGTGTATAGCAAGGGGCTCTATGGGGCTGAAGAGATGGCTCAGTGGTTAAGAGCACTTCTTCTAGAGGACCCTGGTTCAGTTGCCAGTAACCACATGGTGACTCACAAACCAATTATAACTCTAGTTCCATAGGATCCGATCCTCTATGGGCACAGGCACACACAAATGCACACACATACTCATGTGTTCAAAATAAACTACATTTTTGTGGTTGTTTCAAGACAGGGTTTCCTTGTGTAGCTTTGGAGCCTGTCTTGGAACTAGTTCTTGTAGACCAGGACAGTCTCGAACTCACAAAGATCTGCCTGCCTCTGCCTCCCAAGTGCTGAAAATAAAGGCATGCACCACCACTGCCTGGCTCAAAAATAAACAGCTTTTAAAAGATGTTCTAACTCAGGCTAGGGGTATAGCTTGGTGGCAGGACATACGTGCACCATATGCAAAGACCTGAACTCAATTCTCAAGACCAACACTGTAGCCTCTAACCACCACTGAGATTCTAATATAAATCATGGATTTTAAAATCAAATGCTGAATGAAAATAATTTCAGATTACAGTACATTTTTTATTCCTTGTTTGAGATGCCATGGCAGTAAAAGTAAGAGTTAGTAGATGAGTGTCTTAGGGTTTTATTGCTGAGACACCATGGCCATGACAATTCTTATAAAGGGAAACATTGAACTGGGGCTGGCTTACACTTCAGAAGTTTAGTCCATTATCGTCATGGCAGGAAGTGTGGCACTGAGAGGTAGCAAGAGTTCTACATCCTGCTCAGCTGGCACCAGGTAAAGAATGAACACATTTCCTCCAACACAGCCATACCCATTCCAACAGGCCATACCACTTAAAAGTGCCACTTCCTATGAGCCTGTGTGGGCCATTTTCTTTCAAACCACCACATTCCACACCTTGGCTCCCATAGACTTGTAGCCATATCATAATGCAAAATGTATTTAGTCCAACTTCAAATGTCCCCACAGTCTATAACAGTCTCAAACTTGTTTAAAAGTTTAAAGTCTCTTCTGATACTCATGAAATCTCTTAACTGTAATCTCCTGTAAAATCAAAATCAAAAGCAGGTCACATATTTCCAACACATAATGACACAGGATATACATCACTTATGATTCCAAAATGTAGGGAAGGGATGAAGCAAGATCGAAACCAGCAGGGCAAACTCCAAATTCTTCATCTCCATGTCTGATGTCAAAGTGCTCTTCAGATCTCCAACTTCTTTCAGCTTTGTTGACTGAAACACATTTGTTTCTGTTTGGATGGTTCCATTCTGTGTTAGCAGCTCTTCTCAGCAGGTATCCCACAGTTCTGGCATCCCCAACATTTTGGGGTTTCCAAGGCAACCCAGGCTTCACCTTCATAGCTTTACGGAATGACCTCTTTAAGGCTCCAGGCAAAGATAACCCTGACACATGCCTGGTCTCAGTAGTTTTCAAGTGCCAGAACCATGCAGCCTATGCTGTCAAGTTCTGATGCTTGCTGGGGCTAGAATATGGCCATCTCATTCAATTACATCCTTACCAGTTTTCTGTTTTTCATGATTTCCTTTATTGCCTAAGGTTGGCTGCTATGAAACTGTAGATCAAGATGGCCTCAGACTCAAAGATTTGCCGCCTCTGCCTCTAGGGTGCTGGGATCAGAGGCATGCACCACCACACCCAGCTCTAAATTTTCTTTTGATTCCTTTTTTTTTCAAGTTGGATGTTGGCTGGGTGGGGTCTTGCCCTGAAGTCACCTTTTTATTCCATTTAGCATCAGGGTTCCTTTCATCTGTTTATCTCCTTGAATGGGGGACTCAGCGCCATTCCACTCCCTGGTGCCCCTTTCTCTCCAAATTGTACACTTTGTAACTTTCCTTTCTCCACTTGCTCCTTTTCCTTATAGATCTGCTTAAGAGGGAACACACATAACCACCAGACAAAGTCGATACTAGGCTGTTTTGAGAATTCTGCTAATGCAATTAATCTAGAAACTTCATTTTAGCCTATGGCAGACTTTTCAGGCAAGAGCGAAAATCAGTCACTTTCTTCACCAAAATATTATAAGAATAACCTCTATAAGTATAAGAATATAATAATATTCTTCTCATCTGAAACCTCTTGAGCCAGGCCCCACAGTTCAAATCACACTCAGCATCACTGTCTTCCATGTTCCTACTAGCCTGACCCATTAAGCCCCACCTAAGGTGTTCAACAGCTGTTCTAATCCAAAGTCCCAAAGTCCACATTCCTCTGAAAAAAATGTGATCAGGCCTATCACAATACCTCAACCCTGGTACCAACTTCTGTCTTAGTGAGAGTTTTATTGCTATGAAGAGACACCATGACCATGGCAACTCATTAAAAAAAAAAAAAAAAAAAAAAAAAAAAAAAAAAGCATTTAACTGAGGCAGGCTTGCAGTTCAGAGGTTTAGTCCATTATCACCATGGTGGGCAGCATGACAGCATGCAGGCAGACATGGCTCTGCAGAGCTAGCTGAGAGTTCTACATCATGGTCAGCAGGCAGCAGGAAGAAAATGAACACATTTCCTCCAACAAGGCCACATCTCCTAATGGTGCCACTCTCTATGAGCCTATGTGGGTAATTTTCTTTCAAACCACTACAGTGACCTTAGCGTGCGTTATCTGTAGAGTAGAGATGAAGTTCCAGATAATTTCACATGAGACATGTGTCTCATTGTGGCATTACTCAGTGATAGACAATAGTAAATTATGATTTCAGCAGACTATGGTGGGGTTGAAAAGTTCTGTCCCTACTGAGGTCACAGCTGTCATAGTGTTGCTGATGTCCATCTGTAACCACAGTGGTGTTTCAAACCTTCAATGCTCAGCATATGACAATTCTGCCCTGATAATTAAGTGTGTTACATAGGCAGCTAGAATATTTGTTTTACTTATGTACTGCTCTGAGCCTTTTCTCCTAGTTCTAGAGTGTGTGTCTACTTGTCAAGACTTCCATAAAGTGCTGTTTTGTTCCAGAAGCCCTCCTCCATCTTAGCAGTCACCAGAAGCTATGGCAGGGTTTTGACCTCCATCATCTCGATTTGTGTAAGCATAGTTTATGACGTCCATACAACAATGAAATCACCTGGTGGCTCGTTTCTCAGAACGTCCCTGTTCTTAAGCAGCACACAGCTGTGTTCCGTTCCCTCCCTCCCTAGTCCCCACTTCTACACACTATTTCTTCTCAGACTGTATTTTTCAACAACTAGTATGATATTAGATTTAGATTAGAAATAGATTGCTTGATACCAAGAGTAACATGAACACATATGGGAACACACATGTGTACCTATGTTTTTAAATGAATCAAAATGAGCTTGAAGGAATTCAGAATTCAGGAGACATGAACACAAGGTCAACTTGATGTTTCATAATTTTTGATGTTGACCTTTTTGCTTTGTTTTGTTTCAAATCAAAGTGTCCACCTTTTGGCACTTTGTTGATTCAAAAGTAAATGGGTGTTGCACTTGGAGCTCTCAGAATGTGAGACAGTCTCTCAGCCACATACCTAAGGCTACCTTAAGACAAGTGATAGGAAGGCTGCCCTGTCTGTTTGTTATGGCACTAGTTTCCCTTCATATCAGTGATTTTTTTTTTTTTTTGTGGGGAGGGTAGCTGATTTGAAACTTTTTATGTAGACCAGGCTGGCCTCTAACTCACATAGATCTACCTGCCTCTGCTTTCCCAGTACTGGGATTAAAAATATGTCCTCACTGTAGGCCTAGTGGTTCTTTTCCTGGGAAGGTAACATGGGAGCATGCTGGAGAGCTAGGCAGAGGTGTCTGAAAGCTTTGTGCTCAGGAGAAACCAGAGAGGTAGTCTGAGGCAGCCAGTAAGAACAGGGACTAGGTCCAGCTTGCTTGTTTGGACCCTGCCACTGATCCAGAGGAAATAAGTGGCTGAACTTCTCTAGTCTTATCTTCTTAATCTGCAAAATAAGAGAAAAGACATCACAGACCTTATAGAGTTGTGACCATTCAGCATTTGAGTCCATGTAGAGTCTGTAGAACAGGGCACAGCATGGAACAAGTATTTTGTTGTTGCTTGGATGTGAAGTGTCCCCAAAATGTTCATGTGTTGCAGCCTTAGATACACTCATGGAGAAGTGATTGGAACAAGAGGGCTCTGGCTGAGCAATGGATTCACTCATTAATATATTCATCACTTTATGGCATCACTGGAGGGATAATGGGAGCTTTAGGAAATCTGACCTCACATGGCCTCTGGGGGGATTCTTACCCTGACCTGTTTCTGTTCTGCTCTGTGACTTCCATACTGTCACAGTAGGCAACTCAACCACATCCCACTATGATACTCTGCCTCTTCACGGCCCAGAAACAATGGAGCCAGCCAGTAACTGAGACCTTTGAAACTGTGAGCCAAAATAGGTTCTCCCTTCTTTAAATTTTTTTTCCACAGTCACAAAAACTTTAACACATTTATTATTAATCTCACTTGGATAATATATTCTGTTTAAAGTGGTTAGAAATTTTTAAGTTACGCTAATCAGTGAACAAAATGGGTAGGGTGTACAAAAAAATACTAGAGAGGTTTCTTGGTATAATCAGGCATTTACGTTTTTTTTCCTCAGAGAATATTTAGCCAGTTTCATACTGAACCCCGAAGTCCTACCTGACTTTGATCATTCTACTTTGAAAGAACTGCTTTTATTTTTTCTTTCTGTTTTCCTTTGGTATTGGCCTCTGTCTTAATTAAATGTAGACCCTTGGATTAAATGAGCCATGTGTCCAGGTAAGTTTTGCTGTTCTCAATTTGAAAATACAGCTGCCAGAATCTGTGGTTTCCCCTGCTTCATTGGAAAGAATTGAAATTCTCACCCAAGTGCCAGCCTTTCCCTGGCAAAGTCTCAGATCCCCAAAGCCACATGTGATTTTGAAAAGGAGACTCAGAAAAAGCGGTGGGGAATAGTAGCTCCTCCCCTAGTGGCCCAGCGGAAGTTAGGATTGCTGCCACTTGCATGGGAAACTAAAACTAGCTCTTCAGTTTGCAAACCAACTCCATAGACTCAGTGTGGGCCTTGGCTGGAAGCATCTGAATTTACAGCACTCAACCGAGGCCTCCAGAGTGTTGTTTACAGTGTCTGCTTCACAGGGAGGAGGATGAAGGCTTGGGCAGTTTAGGAAACAAATGCACACACAGGGAAGCAAGCAAGCAAATTACTTAATGATTATTTTTTAAGAAAACGTGTCACCGTGCCGGGAAAGTGTTTGGAGAGGCATCCAAGGCCCGTGTCACTGTGTGACACTTCTTTATTATCACTTCAATGCAGTGAGTCCAGGGGGTAGGAGCAGAAACTCCTACTATTTATGTCTTCCATGTAACACTTCATACAAAAATAATGACTTTAGTCCTCAGAGCCCCACCCTAATATTTTAGAAAATACCAACCATGTTGATGCCTGAAAGCATCGCCTTTTCGCATCTCAAACATTTGATGAGCTGTTTGCTCAATGATATTGAAAGAATGCTTATTTGCATTTCCTCGTAGCTATCAGTCATGCATCCTCCCTCCTAGTCGACCTCTAAAGAGAGCATCCTCAATGAGATAAAATGCAAACACGTCAACAGGAAGATTGCTTCCACTTGGCTATGCCAAGTGAATTTTAAATTTCCCTTTCCACCGTGCAGGCCTTGCTGTGGAGCTGAGGGCGGATTAACGTGGTTCTGATACTTCAGAGTATCAGAACATGGATTTGCAGACAACAGCTGCAGCAAATTCCCCTGACTGAGAAGAATTACAAGTATTATCACCTAGATCATTAAACCGGGTTCATAGATTGCACAATATCTTCAATCAATTCATCTAAGGGAACTTGAAGCCAGCTGGACCCCCTCAGCGAGAACTTGACTTAATTGGCCAATAAGTGGCTGGAAAAGGTGCATGCTATTTGATCAAATTACCGAGTGAGCAAGTGATTACAGTCTGGAGCAGCATGGAGGGTGGACTGCAGGTCAGCCCTTTTGGGGAGGGCTAAGTTAATGTCCACTATTAAGTGCTACTGTGAAAAATGTTGGTTTCCTTGGGGCTCAGATGGGGACGAGGGTCCAGGTCAGGCTCCAGCTGATGGAGTGGGCGAGAGACACACATTTATCATCTCTTTGGCCTCATTTCTGCCTTGGTAATAGTCCCACACTAACCACTCTGCTGTTGCCTGTTTTCCCGTCTCCTTTTCATTATTATTGGCATAACTAAAAATATTGCCCCAGCCAATGAATCTATCTAGAAGGAAAAAAAATGCTTTTTACCCAATAGTGTCCCAAGAGTCTTTTCCACAGAAGGGTTCAAGAATTAAGAATTTGAAGAAAGTCCTGTTTATACATATATATATATATATATATATATATATATATATATATATGTACAAATATATATATATATATAATTATTCTTTCCTTCGGGCAAGGAGACTGAAGTATTGTTTGCATATTAGATATCCACCTCCTACCAACATGGACTAAGAAAATGAGAAAGTAACATTTAAGTATGTTACCAGAATATTGGCACAAATTATTGGGGAGGGGGAAGCTCCATGTTAAAACAAAGGTTTCTCTTTTTTATTTATTTATTTATTTTATATAACCAAGTCCATTTAAATGAAAACAAACATTTATAGACAATATTTGGGAATTTGGGCGTCATAAAACAAAGGTTTCTTAACATAATGCTGCTGTGGCATTTATTTTATTTTAGTCAGTATGCACGTTTACATACACACACAGTAAAATAGAACTCAGAAAAGCTTCTGACAGATTTAGTTCAATATTTCAAGTTAACAGACCTGCAACAACACATTGTCACTTGCATTATTGGTGTTAGACCATAATAGGTATTATTCAGGGGGCAGTCCTAAGATGAAAGTTTTAGTGTATGGTAGTCACATGAAAATCTACCTATTTTATAGATTTTTCAGCAAATAATAATTTATTTTGTATTCCCCAAAATTACATGTTTATTTATGTGCTCAGTGTCTTTGAGTAGAACATATGTGCCAAAGTGTGTGTGTGGAGGTCAGAGGACAGCCTGTAGGAATTGAGCCTCTTTTTACCATGTGGCTCCTGGGGATCAAACTAGGGTCATTGAACTTGGTGGTAAGAACTTTCTTTCAGGCCCTATCTTGTCATCCCTGCATTTGAGCTTTTAAGCAAATGAGAAGTTGGGAATAATTTAACCTATGGCCAAGTCATTAAATATACTTAGAACCTGCCTAGTGCTCACCAGATAAGTCCATTAGCCTGCAAAGGCCCTGGCAATATTAATGTCCTCTACGCATTTGCTTTTGTAGGCAAGATCAATGGTTCCAGGACTTTCCTTGTTTCTTTGTTATTTGATTGATATGTTGTTGTGCTATGGCTGAGGTCCTTGTGGTCCGTGCTGGAGCCATAGCCTTCTTTGCAAGTAGGAAAAGTAATCTCACCTTGGAGCCTTTGCAGCTGCCCTTCCTCTAGTCCGCAGGCCAACATTCCTGCCTCACAGAGAGATTTTTTCAGATCCTCTATAAATTATCACTCACCATCTTTCCCATTATTTCCCTGCTTTGATACATATATATCACATGTTTACATGTTTATTTTGTACTCAGCCCCTAGAATATGAAGTCTTTTTTTCCTTTTATTTCCTTTTCTTTTTTCTTTTTTTCTTCTTTTTCAAGACAAGGTTTCTCTGTGTAATAGCCCTGGCTGTCCTGGAACTTACTTTGTAGACCAGGATAGCCTCAAACTCACAGAGGTCTGCCTGCCTTTGCCTCCCAAGTGCTAGGATTAAAGGTGTGTGCCTCTACCACCAGCTGAAGTCTTTTAAGACCTAGATCTTTCAACTGGGTGTAGAAGTGCACACCTTTCACTGCAGCATCTGGGAGCAGAGCTAGGTGCATCTCTATGAATTTGAGGCCAGCCTAGTGAGTTTGAGGGCAGCCAGAGTTATATAGTGAGATCCTATCTCAGAACAACAGTGAAAACATGTTTTGGGTGTTTTGTTGTTGTTGTTCGTGTGTGTGCGTGTGTGTGTGTGTGTGTGTGTGTGTGTGTGTGTGTGTGTGCATTCAGTTCTTGGTATATCCCTTGTGTTCAATAAACATGAAGGAGTGAATATTATATGAAAAACACTAAGCATGACCTATTTTCTGCCTTTGTCTGTCTGTGTGGATGGACCAGCACAGACTCCCAAACAACATTTGCCTGTCAGATAATTGGGGTAGATCAAAAGCAGATTTTGTAAGAGGCCATTGCTGTCCTCTGGGGTACCACCCCATCTTGGTCATCCCTTGAAAACTTCACCATTGACACTCTTCTTCTCCCAGGCCTTTGATTTGTCATCTGTTGCCTTGGGTTGCCATCTTCTATTAGACTTTCTTTGTGTTCTCTGTTACTTTAATATTTTCATGTTTCTGTTATCACTCCACCCCACTTAACCTGAAGACCCACTGAAAGCGGGAAATAGACCTCAGCTAACCATTCTCAGTATCTTAAGCAGAACATGATAACTATGTATAAAGATAGAGAATGACCCTTTTCAGATAAAAAAAAGAAACCCATTTTATAGCAAAATGATCTACCTGAATCCTAGCTCAGTCAGCACCATGCATGGAACAGCATCTACCTGGATCCTCAGTGAACACCATTCACAAACAGATTTGCAGCAGGCAGTATTCAAATCTAGACTTTTCTGTGCCCATGTCTGAGCTCTTCAGTGTGCCGCTCACAAACTCTCAGCTTTTCAGATATTCGTTTGTTTGTTTGTTTTTTCACTTTCCGGGACAAATGAAAAGTTAGAAATACTCCACACATATGCATTTTTCCACACACACTCTCTCTCTCTTTTTAAACATAACTGGGTCTGACTTATGAGAAAACAAGTTGTTTCAACAACACGGTGACTTGTAAATAAACATATCCTCACGAAAGTTCGATGCACATTGATTTTTCCAAACAGGAGCTCTCACCCCCACACCAGCCCCCTGCTTCTAAAAATCTCTTTTCAGACGATCTTGATGGAAACTCACAGCCCTTCAATGACCATATTGTGTCTCTCACTGCAGTGGGAGATGAAAACAGCACTGTGGTGGGAACAGTGCCATTACCATTCTTCCTCTTCTCTTTTGTTTCTAGAATGTTTCAGTGAAGAGTTAAACCAGGGGACACGGGACCAGAGCACATATTTCTCTCTTCGCCTGAGATCTTTGGGGTGAAAGGGCAGCATTGAATTAAGCATTTAGTATATTCAGAATCTGTGACCCAGAGCTGCCATCTGAAAGCATCATTGATAATAGGGATGGGAGCACATTACACTTGGCTGGTACTTATTTTGCCTTGGACAATCTACTCCGGGAGTGATAATTATCCCACTAGGAAAACTGTCCCATTGTCTGCACTAGTCTTCACTGGTGGGGACTCTCTTTCTCCTCTCCTGACTGTATCCTTTCTCTGTGGGGCCCATTATTTCTCATTTAATTAGAAGCACTTGATATAAATAGTTCTTTCCTCATCATTTATGTTGTTTTCATTTAAATAATTACACAACATGATGTCTCCACTCCCTATAGGCTGAGAAACAGGGCTGCAAACGCCAGGCTTCCGGGCTTCTTTTTTGATAACGGTTCTTGCTTTTTCAGACGAAGGACAAGGCTGTGCTGACGATGAATTTCAGGGACTTGTGGAGCCACACAGTCTTCTCAATGACTGTCAATAGGGGGAAGGACAGGAGACTCAGAGACACAGTAAGTCTGTGATTAGATACTGGGGACACAGGGCAACAAGGCTGAGGCAGCCTTGCCCCGAAGTCCACAGTCTAGACTCAGAGATGAGTAACTTGGGGCTCGTCATATGAAGAAGTTTTTCAGTTTTATTTTGTTTTGTTGGTTTTTGTTTTCCTGTTAGGGATCCTGCTGGTTTTGGTTTTGGTTTGGTTTGGTTTGGTTTGGTTTTGGTTTGGTTTAGTTTGGGTTTGGGCTTGGTTTGGTTTAGTTTTGGGTTAGGGTTAGATTTGGTTTGGTTTTGATGTTTTGAGACAGGTTTGACTGTGTAGCCCTGGCTGATCTGGAAAGACCAGGCTAGCATCAAATTCACAGAGACCCACCTGCCTCTGTCTTCTAAGTGCTGGGATTAAAGGTTTGTGCCACCACCATCTGGCTCTCTTCTCTCCCTTTTTAATTTATTACATTTCTAAAATTTGCTTGTGAGGGGAAGTAAAGGGAATGCATACATGCCAGAAGCCAACTTGCCAGTGCCAGTTTCTCAGCTTCTATCCTGTGGGTCCCAGGGGCTGAACTCATGTCCTCAGGCTTGGCAGCAAATGCCTTTACCCACTAAGCCATCTCAAAAGCTCAAGGCCAGATAATTGGGAAAAATGAAATCTAGTCTCTGGCCATAGCACAGGCTGGGCCTCATCTGACTGTGGACTCTCAGCAGGATAAGGTCCAGTCAGGACTGGCATGAAGTAAAACCCCGTCCTATCTACTCATGGGGCTCCAACATCACTATCAAGTTTATTGTGATGTCAAATACACATGAATCATTTGACAAAGTTTCATGTTACACAGATTTATGACACAGGTCCGAAATGATATTCTGACACTCTGCACCTACTCATACACATTGCCTTCTACCAAAAGCATCTGAACAATGATTGCTTTCAGGCCTCGACAGCCATACTTGGAAAATGCACATCTTTAATTTTAGGAGGAGAGGATTGGTGTGTCTTTGATACAATGTCACAGATGCGAGGCCACACCCTAAAACGTCAGAATGTCTGACGTCATTTTGTTTAAACATCCTGAGCTCGGGTACCTCCATGACAAAGCCTTAGGATGAGTCTTGGAATTATTTATGTTGTGGATAATTTTAATGTTTCCAAGCCCTTCTTTTCTCTCCTAAGTGTAGGTAGCAACAGAGACTCTAGTCACAACTTATTGGCATAGAGTTTTGTCACATTTTCATAACCTCAATGAGCCCAAGTTTCTTCACCTGTAAAATGGGTTTAACATCAGGACTTAAGGAAGTTCTGCAAGTAAACTAGTGCGTGAAAGGGCCCAGGTCCATAGAAAATTGTACCATTGCCTGCTTCTGACCAGTACCTGGAAGGACTAAGGTGGTCTTAGGAGAAGCCATCTGTGATTGGACATGTACGGAACTGGGCCCATGCCTCCCCCTGTGCAGGCTCTCACATAGATGCATGCTGATGTAACACATACTATGATTACAACCTGCCATTGGTTTACTATGCTGATATGTATAAAAAATAAAATTTGCCATCTTAAACCAGCTGTGTGGTAGTAAAGGCATCCACACTTTATCCAACCATCCCTACCATCCATCTCCGTAAGTCTCCTTATCCTGCAAAGAGCCCCATGGCCAGTAAATAACAGTTCCCCAGGCTCTCATCTCTTCACTCTACTCTCTCATTTCTGAGTATTTCTTGAAGTACTTCATGTCACTGAAATACTACAGCATTTGACTTTTGGTGACTGGCTGATTTTGTAGCACAGTGTCCTCAAGGTTCATCTGTACTGTAGGACCCATTAGACATTTGGAGTCCTAATAGTCCACATTTTGGTTATCTGTTCATCTGTTAATGGATGCAGGTTTCTTCCTCATTTTAATTGTGGTGTATAGTGCTACTGTGAACATGGGTACTCAGATACCTGTTTGAGATCCCAAACAAGAGCTATTTGAAGACTCTGCCATGTAGAAATGATTGGCTGGTAGTAAAGATGGGTATCTTAAGCACTGGCTCCTACTGGGTTCTATACTAAACACTCTCCAAACTACACATGCCTGTCTCCAGATAAGGAAACCAAGGCTTGATGGTTTAGACACTCACTTTGAGATTTGTAGGCAGTATCTGAGTACACTCCTTAACTTTAGGTCCATAATTTTAAAGATAGGTTCACAAACAGCACATCTAATGTTGGCTCAATCAAGAAGACAACATCTATAGCTACTCCTGGTACCCTTCAGTGTCCCCAAGGAGACATCAACATCCAACTGGTCTGGAAGTATCTATGCTTTGGTGCCCACAGAACAGCATGAAGATGGCCCTAAGTGTCACCGTGGTTCACCTGCTGCTGTAAGTCTGGATCCCTGGGGGAAAGACTGCTGCTGGTACATAGGAAACTGGCCAAGTTACACATGAAGTCTTTCATCTTTCAATCTGAAACTCCATGCCCATTAGACAAGAAATGTTCATTCTCTTCGCTCTACCCCATCTCTCATTGACTTATGAGGTTTTGTTTGTTTGTTTGTTTTGTATGTACTCATGTCAATGAAATCACACAGCATTTGTCTTTTCACATACGGCTTGTTTTATAGCATAATGACCTCAAGGGTCATCCACACTCTAGCATGTCTGTAGGAGTGTGAGCTTTGCAAGAGGAATATCTCACCCAACCCCACTGATCACAGGGTGGTCTTCCTGGATTATCCCACCCAAGACAAGGAGGAGCAGACTTTAAACCCTCCCATAGATAGTTCTTTTCTGTAGGTAAGAGTACGGTGGCTCTGCTAGCCCAAGAATAGTAACTCAGCCCAGAGCCTCCAGCAGGAGCAGGAGTGAGGAAGGGAACAGTAGGTCACTGTTGTCCCGGCACCCTCTCCCAAGCTAGGTTAGTGATCTGGATTAGAAGCAGCAGGGTGGGTACACCTCCTAAGCTGCTGCAAGTTCTTTGGCCCCTTTCCTGTGTGACAAATTGTATGGTGAAGACAGAAGCAAGGGTTGGAGAGGAAATTATGCCCATGCTTCTTCTCAACTTGGTGGCAGCCATCCAGAAGCTCCCATAGCTGCAGAGTACCACATCTGGGGCCTCTTACTTGCAACCCTGGGATTTTCAGTTTTTAAAAAAATTTCCCTTATACAAAGGGGTGAGGAAAAGAAAGCCAGAAAATAGTCTAAAAAGCAGTTTACCAGGAAATTGTTTCTACCATGTTTGCGACTGTTCTTAATGTTTTATGAATATGCTAAAAAAAAATGCCAGGGCATATTTCCTTAGGCGCTCTAGTTAATTAGTTATTCCGAGTGCTTCTACTCTGTTCCTTTCGAAATGTGTTGTGCATTAATTCTGATTATGTACAAAAACCCACCTGCAAGGAAAAACTCTGAATCAGTAATGCTGGCAAAATGAGCAGCCTCCTGGGGTTCCACTGAGAGAGAGGATACTGGACAGAATTAGAATCTTGTAGCTAAGGCTATTCATAATGTCATTAACATAAAGGCAATTAAATGAGTTTTTAACCTACAACCCTTTATTGTTATTAATGAACATTAGAAAAACACAGGAGATAAAATTGGTAATTATCTCTGCACCAAGCTATGCAATAATGTGTTTAAATATAAAAACAAAACAAATGATTATTGTTAGTATTTTCAGTAGCAGAAACCCCAGGAGCAGCTCCGTCATCTTTAATCACATGAGCCCACACCAAGAGGGTTAATTAAAAGAAGGCCCTACCTTCACAAGCCCGGCAATTCAGTTTAATATGGAATCAACAAACATAAATGTAAATTTGAAAAACAACAAAAAACGTCCCAAACAGTTGTTTCTGCTTACAGGTTAACCACCTTTACAGAGGTGCAGAGAGATTCCTTCTGCCAGACAAGAGTCCTTGGCTCCAGAATCAAGTTTTTCCTTTCTGGAAGAAACAAAACAGCCAATGATGCATCATGCTTTCAAAGCCATTCCAAGAACAAGTGAACAAATCCAGGCTCATCGCCTAAGCTTGCTGTTCACTATAAGTAATAAACATTTGAAAAAGACATGCAGACTTTAAAAGCAACACTGAATGCCATCTCGGTGTTCCACGGCAGTCAGAGAGCCGCCAGCTTGTTTTTTTTTTTTTTTTTTTTTTTTTCCTTTATGCAAACTACAACATCTTCTGAACAAGCCATGCCAGCCTGTGTGTGAGGATGAGGCAGTTAATGGATGGCGAAAGCCTGCATCTAATAATAGTTTCCCACTAATTAATTCAGTTTGTATATTTTACCATAGAAAATGTGACCATCCAATCTCTTGTAATTTGTTCCCAACCAGTTTTGTTTCTGAAGGCCATTTTGAAGTGACAATATATCTCTAATTTGTCTTTGCAGTGGAGTTCAGAGCAAGCCATACTGCACAAACACAATTCTTGGAAGCTGGTTTTTTTTTTTTTTTAAACAACTGCCATGTGGCAAAGCTTTTCATTTTCATTAGATTTTTTCTTAGAAATGAAATCTTCTAAGAGGGCATTTTATAAAATAAAAGAACTGTAGCAACACTACCTATGTTTATATTTTAGTTTACAAAACAATCCTCTTAACTTGGGGTGATGCCAAGACCAAAATTATGCCTACCACATGTACTTTCACAGACTGACTCCATCTTAAATGCTTGGTTACAGGCATGAGGCTTCCCTGCCCACTGGAAAACTTTTATAGAGTAAGGAAATATAGCTTAGTATGAGGACGAGAATTCAGACATAGGAAATAATGGGGCTGGTGGTCTTCTTTTCTTGGGTATTTAATTGTATCACTGGAAGCTTCTGGACTCAGAATTGAAGGCCCAGGATGAGTTGGTCTCACATGGTAGGACAGCTGACAAGATTAGACACAACAAGTTATCCAGGGCTGATGCCAAGGAGGTAAGACAAGCCTCAAGTCTCTCCCGAGCAGCATTTAGAGGGAGGGTATCACCAGTGTGTCAGGGTGGCAGGCAGCCAAGCAACAGGCAGTTCTGAAAGGGCAAGTCCCTTGCATACAGTTTTGCGTGCTGTTCTGTTGACTGGACACATGTTCAGGAAAGCTGGGTTACAGGCCAGACTTGGGTCTCACAAAGCTCACCAGATAGGTTCATGGCCACTGGCCCAGTCCCTTCTGCGCCCCAGACTCTCCTTGTCAGGTTCTCGTAAAAGCCCTGTGTGCCAGAGCAATAGACTTTAGAGTGAGAAGCAAGTAACTTTCTGTCATAGACCAGGAGAGGGGTGTGTGAGAGGAGAAGTATTCATTAAAATCATTTGCATTTTCAAGTTCTATTATTCCTGACCCCTCAGAGCATACTGCCTGGCTGGTGCCTCTGCCAGGTGGCAGACGAAAGCTCAAGGTCAACCTCCAGCTGTTAGCCAAACAATTGGGAACCACACACACTAAACTTGCTCCTTTCTTGTCACCCTCCTTGGCTATTAGCCACCCCTAGGGCGCCCTCAGGGGCTGCAAATTTTCTCCTGGCACCTCTTCTAACTTGTGAAAATTCTAGAGGCCTATGAAGGGACTGCTTAGCAAGAAGAGGCCATATGCAGGGCCTTTGTGATCTAACCTCAGGCTCTGGAGGGAGGAGGGACAGTGGCCGAGAGCTGCTCTATTGTGGACACCCTGCTCTATCTCATTCTGCCCTTCATGGGCTGCTGCCAGTGGGCCTGCCATAGAGAAGGTGGCCAAAGGGGGAACAATGGCAAAGCCTCCCACAGCTGGAAAATCATTTTTCAAAGACCTCCAGGGCATAGCGGTTGGCCCTGTCAGTTGATGTTTGACTGGGTAGTATCTAGCAGCTGGGGCCAGGGCAGGGCTCTCAGGCAAGACTGCAAGTGGGCATGGGGCAGCTGCCCCCCCCCCAGTCCCCATTCCTGTCTCTACCCCAGAAATAAACAAAGGCTGGGGCCCCTTCGTGCCAACTGCTTCATGTGTTTGGGGAATGTGGGCTTGCTAGCCGCTCTCCACTCATTTTTCTCATCACACTCAAAAAAAGGTGGACAACAGCCATTGTCTGTGAGATCCCTGCAGGGAAGAAGGGAAACACAGCCGATTCGCAAATGTTCTTTCCTGGACAGTGTTGCAGGGCTGTTTATCTAAGCCCATCAAAGCACTAGACATCAAATCTCCAGCTGGGTAAGAGTACTGGCTGCTCTTGCAGAGGACCCAACTTCAATCCCCAGCAGCTACTTGGTGGCTCACAACTGCTCATAACTCTACTGCCAGGAGATCTGACACTCTCTTCTGATCTCCAAGGGTACCAGGTACATGTATGGCATACACACATACATGTAGGCAAAACATAAAATAACAAAATAAATAAATCTTAAAAAAACAGTCACTTAAAAAAAAGTTGAAAGCCAGGTTGTTAGGAACTAGCAGCCAGCTGACACCCGCCCCAACGATGGGCGGGATGCTCATGGCTGTGTCATCCATACTTCAGCTTTACCTGGCTGCCAGAGGACTCAGTTACGCATGTGATCCGATCAGGCCCTCCTTGCGGCCGCCTATTGTTGGAAGGCCAGCCTGAGGTATTTGGGGACCCTGATTACAAACCACCTCCATTCACCTGTTTCGCTGGAAAATACCATCCCACACCGGCTACAATTTGGTAAGGTACACTTTTCCATTGTTTCCTTAGGGTCTGGTGCATTTCCCACTGGTGAGATAAGATTCTGGCTTGAAGCCTTCCTGCCTTCGGACTGCTGGGTCCTTATTGAGCACTTTGCCCTTGGCCACATTCTTAGGCTGATGAGTTCCAAAAATGATTGGCCTGTTTTTACTTCACCCATGGGAAATAAACCAGTCTATATATCCCCTACAAAATAAGTCAAATTTGCCAAAATTACTGCCAGTGAACAGGTAGATGGAAGAAGTTTTTTCTACCTCTCTGCTAAACAATTTCCCTCTAAACTTGTTTCTGTTCTCTTCCTGCCACGCTAAAACTCTCCTGCCCGCCGCAGCTGCAGCCTGTCTCAGGGCAGTGGGCTGGGCTGAGGCAGCATTTGCTCAAGTTTTTCATTCTTTCCCACGAATGAGGTTTTGGATTTTGTGCCCTAGCACCACTCATGCTGACTGGTGCATTGGTTTCTCAGACACACGAGGGGTCTCTCGGGTTTTATACCCTTAGACTGGTACATACATTGCTCAGGCCTACTGTGGTCTTTTTGGATGTAGTACCCCTTGGACTCCGGTGTCCTGTTAGGTTCACAAATCCTTCTGCCTCACTTGTGGAGAAAAAAAAGCCAACAAAATTGTATCTCAAAACTTTATGATTTCTGCCAGTTGTTGGGGATATGTTTATGGCAGCCACCATCTTGACCATGTGGCCTAGCCTCACCCCCCCCCCCATGGTTCTTCCCTCTGCTACACCAGCCACCTAGGCAGAGGTAGTCTAGCCAGCTTCTGCCGCCAACAGAACCTGTAATTCATTTACCTTTTGCTTTTATTTACTTTATTCTTTATTCTTTGTCTTTAATTTCTTTTTCACTATGTCATACATAGCTTCACATTCTAGTCTTCTCAATTTTACCCAGTCCTGTTTAATATATCTGTACATTTAATTTAAATTTAAATTTATGTAAATGTAAGCTAACTTCATACAACTTAAATTCAACTGTACTAAGTCTCAAATATTTCTAAATTGTTATGTGCCTTTTAATGGTGGTAAACATTTAAGGTTATACATGTCTATTTCAAGCTAACAAAATATTTATGCCACCCAGTCTTTCCTGTAAGCTGTTTATAAAGGTTAAGCCTCTATTATCAAAGGGAGTTTTTATCTACCTCTTTGTCCTCTACAGGTATAAGTCTAACCTGCTAAGTTAAAACCAGTTACAGTCAGGCTGCAGGGCTCTGAGTAAAACATCCCTCCACAGCCTCTCAGCTTGGATCCAGTTTTCCACACAGATTAATTAATTACAGGGATAAAGCCTTACCTAGCCATCTGTGTGCTTAAGGCAAGTAACTAAAGACATATTTTTGTATACTAAGGTATGCTAGACAGTCAGCCCTCAAATGCTCAGAGAACTAGAGAATATGGCATTTAAAATGTTTCATTAAAAAGCTTTTATAACAGAGAGACAGGCCAGCTGCTGGCACCACCCATTTCTTCCAAGAAGACTGATGGACACTGAAGAAGCTCCACCCACAAAAGTGGCAACACTAGCCACAGAGCAATCCTGCCTTTCATCTCAACTGCTGCAAAAGGGCTCTAAGGACCGTGGACAAGAGGGCAGTGGAATCGACTTTCTCCACATTGCTTGGGCCAACGGTAGGTAAGTCTTCCAAAAGCTCATAATCCACAGGTCTTGTGCCATCAGCAGAAGGCAGACGTCTTTAAAGCCTCTGACTTCAACAACTGTGGAGGACCTGGGGTGGCTGTCCATGCTGCCAGCTAGTAAGTCTCTGTTACTCTCTAATCATCCTTCTAATTATTCTTCTCAAGAACTCTGATGCTTTTGACGACTGGTAGCTTTGTCAGCTTAAAGCAGCAACAAAGGCTCCAATTGTTTCAAAACAGATTTCAAAAATGGGTATTTTAATGTTGCTACTGTTTACAGTCTTAACATTAATCAATAAAGTTTTAACAGTGTTAAACACCATACTATGCCACTATATGATCACATCTGTAACTATGACCTTACAATTAAGGTGCTTTTCATTGTGCTAAGAATCTGCCAGCTGCATGTGTTAATTCTTTCGGCCAAATCTTTTCTAACATGAGTATGATGCTAATGTGTCTCAATATTTATGTTTTCACAAACTCAAAGGATTATTTTAAGTTCCAGGGAGCTGAATTGGATCCATTTACAGGTCAGATTCACTCCAAATAAATCACCTTTTTCCTGGCCTGGGGACTTCCTTCCCTTGTCCCAGAACCCCCTTGGGAGCCCTTCCCCCACCTCACATTTCTCCCATTAAGTACTAAGACCTAAAGAAAAAAAAACCTAACCTTGTCCTCTGTTCTGCTAACATCTTGCCAGGTCTCAAAGAGACACCAGAGCCCCATACTGTCAGAACTGTGATGAAACAACCAGCTACCAGGACGTGGCAGCACCCCAGCTTTCTCCCAAAGACTATCTACGCCCCCAATTCAGCATGAAGCAGTCTCCAGAACTCAACATCCTTGTTCCCTAACCTGCCACGCCCAACCCCCACCTTTTTAATAACAATAAGAGGTGGGAATATTAGGAACTAGCAGCCAGCTGACCCCCCCCCCCCGCCCCAACAATGGGCGGATGCTCATGGCCGCGTCATCCATACTTCAGCTTTACCTGGAGGCCAGAGGACTCAGTTATGCATGTGCAAGCCTCTTTTAAAGCAAGCGCGCCAAGTGCTTCTCTCTCTCTGCTTCTTTGCTCTCTCTCTGTTCCCCCCCTCTCTCTCTCTCCTGCTTTCGTTTGGCCACCAGCTACCCCCTCTTTCTCTCCCCTCTCTCAATAAACTCCACGTGGGCGCTGAGTCTCGTGTTTGTGTTTCTTAGGCATTAGCTGAAGCACAAGAACAACACAGGTGGTTGGCAGTGCATGTCTTTAATCCCAGCACTTGGGAGGCAAAAGCAGGAGGATCTTTGAGTTGGAGGCCAGCCTGATCTACAGAGTGAGTTCCAGGACAGCCAGGGCTATGCAGAGAAACCATGTCTCAAAAACAAACAAACAAACAGAAAAAAGAAAACAGTCAAAAACTGGGTATGGTGCCACACACATGTGCTCCCAGCACTCAGGAGGCAGAAGGAGCATCCTCAACTTCATAGCCAGTGTGAGGTCAGCCTGGGCTATATGAAACTCTGTCTCAAAAACAAATGCAAATAAGCAAAACACAAAGCAACAACAACCACGCCCTTGTCAAGTACTGTTTGGAGTCTCTACAGTTGGGTCTAGGTTAATTGACCCAATCAAGAGTGGCAAATGTGGGGATGGGGAAACACCCATTGGTTAAGAGTGTCTTCTAGAGGATCAGGTTCAGTTCCCAGCACCAGCTTCAGACTCACAACTTCCTGCGACTCCAGTTTCTGGAGTCTCCTGTAGGCACTGCACACAGAATAAAAACACCATGTCTTTTAAAAGGGTGGTGATGAGAGGGGTGGGTTGGGGGGAAGGGGTAGAATAGAGGTGGGGGAGGGAACAAGAGGAGAGGAGGAAGGAGAAGCTGTGATTGGTATGTAAAATAAATTTAAAAAGATAAATTAAAAACTAAGGAATGGTGAGTATTATATTTAGGAAATTATACAGTTTGTCAACCACGTCATAATACTTTTCACAGTGAGAAGGGAAGTTAATGGCAAATTCCTAATGCTGGCACACCCCAAGCACGTCTTGGGTTAGCAGCGACTTTGAGTCTTCCTCAAGGGCTCATATCAAACTCACAAGATCCTTCCAGAGTAAAGAGAAAAGGGCAGAGAGGCAAAACTACTCTCTACAATACCTGAGTATTGTCTGCTCGCTTTCAAGAGGGAAACACCTGGCATATACTGACACCCAGCAAAAGACAGTGTGTTGTCATGGGTAAGTTTTACACAGACAGAATACCAAGAACATCAGTTTTCAGGAAAATAACCCCAGAGACTGTGGGACACTGGTGTGCAGATGGGAAGACTTGAAGGGCCGAGTCCTGAGAGTCCAATGAGGAGTGTCTTCCTAAGTTAAGGAAAGACGTGAGAAACCTTGACGAAGAAGGGACAACCGGGATGGACAGACTGAAGCCCCTTCAAGGGGCTGTTCTGAAGTAGAAATGATGATATTTGTCCAAGTTTATATTAGCTAAGACACCATCTATTTTTATCTTTCATTCTCTCCCTTACTGCGTTTTCAGAGGTGTACCACGAGGTCATTATACAGACGGTCAAAAGGATGTGTTTTTCAGAATTTCCCTTATCCATGGTTCTGCTTTCCCTGCCCTCAGTTACCCACAGTGATCTGAAATAATTTATGTTTTAAATGATACTCGATTCTCAGTTATGATAAAATTTCATACTGTCTGCTAGGTTCACTCTCTTTCTATCCTGTAGCATATTATCCACTCTTTTTTTTTTTTTTTTCTTTTTGAGACAGGGTTTCTCTGTAGCTTTGGACTTGTATTCAGGTAAACCTCAAATTTATTTAATAAATGCTTCCCAAGTCTGAGAGCAATGATGACTCTGGCCATCTAGATATACCCAAGAGACGCTGTCTTTACTTCTTATACATGAAAAGCTGAAAGAAAAGGAAGGAAAGAGAAAAACAATACACTGAGGTTGCAAAGTCTATCACAAGACTGACCCTACTGTCCACAAAATTGCAAAGAACACATACATTGGCCCCATCCATCTAGTGGGTCATAGGGAGGGGACTATTAAATTGACTTCCTTTTCTGTGTTAATGTCTAACATGGTAAACATCAGAGTCTAGCCCATATAAATCTGCAGAGAGCTTTGAGAGTGTGAATGGATATCGAGACCAAAATGTTAGCAAACTGTTGCCTTAGGTAGACACAGTAGTCAATGTACACTGTGGTGTGAGTGACCATGCTACCACACGACACTCAGTAACTCTCCGCCTTGCCCAGGCCTTTCCATCTTGTTGGCACAAAGCAAGTCTTCTCTACGGATCTAACATTGTCTCTCCTATGTGCTGCTAATGAAAATTATTTTGCTTACTGCAACAACACCACCACCTAAAAAATTAATTTTTCTCCTTATCTCTGCAATTTTATGCCTCCTTAACATGAACCTGTGTCCTAAGTTCAAGAATTTAGTCAGTGACACTGCATATGTCTTTTGCAAGCCTGCATTTATGCTTGGACTAATATTTTCATTTTTCATCTTATTCATATTTATTATTTTTAACTATGTGTATGCATGTGTGCCTGTGTGCAGCTATGTGCATGTGAGTGTAGGTGTCAAAGAGGCCACTGTGTCACATCCTCTGGAACTGAAGTTACAGCCAATTGTGAGCCACTTTTGAAAGTATCTAACGAATCAGATCTTGCTATCCTTCCAAACAAGATGCTAGCCTCAGAACAACCCAGTCTCCTAAATGCCATCTCACCACACATGGACTCTACAGTTTTACTTTGAGCTTCTTCTAAGCCAAAAAAATCAGTAGTGTCAACTGTAGCCTCATTCATTCTTGGCTCCCTGTGAGCTGTGTAGTTTTTAGCCTTGCAAACCATTTGGTTTTCCATATATATGTACATATATAATTTTATTTTATATGTATGGGTGTTTTGCCTGTATTTATGCCTGTATTATGTGTACCACATGCATGCTGTGCTGTGCCCTTGGGGGTCAGAAGAGGATGTCAGGTTAGGCCTTATGGAACTGGAGTGTCAAAAGACTGTGAGCTACCTTGTGGGTGAAGGGAATTGAACCCAGATCCTCTGGAAGATCAGTTAAGAGCCTCTTAACCGCTGGGCCATCTCTCCAGCACCCTTCCCTTTACATATTTAGTCCATGAATATTTTCCTTTTCAGTTTTAGAATGCATTCACATACATGCATATACATATTTAATATTTTATCCATCATCTCCATGTTTGGAGGTGAGTGATATCTTTGAGCATGCTTAACCCACCATGCTGACCCTCAGGCCTAAGCCTTCACCCTCATAAAGGAGCCCAGGGATATATTTGCTAAAACCTGAAATACTCAATCTTTCTGATTCACCAAAGCAGACCCCAAAATGCAAAATACTAATTAGATTTTATAAAAGATCCTAAATTAGAGCTGGGCAATGCTGATGTTGGATTGGTTGTTGCAAATTAAACAGAACTATTTCATTTAAGTTTATGGTCATGTAGGTTAATTAAAATTTTCTCTCTAGAAATATAGCCCCCAAGACTCTATGTAATTTAATAGGCTCTGTGTTCATGCAGAGTGAGAATGGCAGTTTCAATATTTAATTCTTGCTTCATAAACTTTGAAGGCTAAAAGCACATCCTTCCTAACTTGTGAATTTCTTTATGTCAGAAACAACTCGCCCAAGGAAGGAAACTCAGAGTTGCTAGGTAACTTGGGGCCTGTGGAAAGCTTCTGATAAAAATGCATTTAAATCAGATTTCTGAAGCAGATGGGCAGACTGAAGTGGAAAATAAATTCAAATGTTCTGGTACTGGCTTTTCATGCCAGAACCAAATCTGCTTGCAATGAAGGCTTCTTATGGCATGGGTGGGAGGGTAGGGGGTTGGGGGGCTTAGGTGGCCTGTAGAGAACACCATGTCTAGTCTTGTTCTCCACAATACAAAGCCATCTGAGATTTGTGAGGTAAATTACTCTCCAGTGACTGAAAGCTCCATGAAGAATGGGCTCTGTGTGGAGAAGATGGTAACTTACAGGTCTTGGAAAACAGAAAGTTTACAGATTTGTACAGAGAATGTACATTCTGCAATGCAGCTATCAACATAAAATAACGTGTACTACTTGAGGTCATATGAATTGAGAAAGAATGCATTATCTTTTGTGTGTGACCAGAGATACTAGAGGCTGGTAGCAGGAGTGACTGGTCAAAAACTCTTCCAAAATCTCTTTCTTCTTCATTAATTCTCTTGCGGCAAACCTTTTCCCAATTTGGTAAGTGAGAGCCCTGAAGCATGAGAGCCCTGGTAACTCAGGAGGAGTTACCCACATAGCTACTGGGTGACATAGCTGCCACTAGGCGAAAGCTTTGGCCACCACTTGCTCAGGAGACTTGGAGAGAATGGTGTAAACATGCTCTCATTCATTGCTAGATGAAGTAGACATTGGTTAAGATTTTAGCTGTTAGCAACAGCTATCAAAATGTTAAGCATACGTGCCAAATGAGTCAACAAAAACATATTTGTAAAAGAAAACAATTTGGAACGATCATCAGTAGTTATTTAGTAAGACTGGGTTGAACAGTCTCTGGTAAAACTATACAATACTATTTACTCTCTAAAATACTATAGTCAAGAAGATGCTGTTTAGTGAACCAATGAGAAAAATCTATAATGAGGTGTGCAAAACACTTCTTCACGCTGTTCAACAAAAATGTAAGTTTCAAAAAGTAAATTGCACAGAAGAGCTCATCTTTGTGAGGTCTCATGGGGGGGGGGTTATAGTCTTCTTTGTTGAAAAAGAAGTATCTAGAAGTAGACATAATTTGTTGCTGTCAATGGTGAGAGGAGGGAGTGGCTCTTGGTAGAAAGGAGAGGGGAACTTATACTTTGAACTCTGTGCTGTTCTCAGCTTTCTGATTTTTCCCTAATAAGTAAGTATGACTTTTGTAATAAAAGGAAGCATTTTCAAGAAAGCCCTTTGAACTTTAAAAAAAATAATGGAAGGGTTTTATAATGCAAAAGTGAAGTGGGTCAGGATCTGATGGGAAGGCACATGATGATTAAGGAACTAATGATGGCCAAAGGTCATTTGTGTCTTCATGTTAATTGCCACTGCAGACTCACAAAGAGCTTGGGCATTGTAGAGAGAGAGCACCTTGAAGGCATAAGACCCAAAAGGGAACTCTTCCTGATATTTTGGATAACTTGTCAACCAACTGCCAAGGGCTTTGATTTCTTCTCAACTCTTTCTCAAGTCGCCTAGGATCTTAGCACATGATTGCTAGGTCCATGTGAAGCCAGCTAAAACAGAAAGAGAAGTAACCCCCCCCCACACACACACACAAACCACACCCTCATCACCACCACCACCCACCACAACCACCACCAAAACTTGGCTGCAGGAAAACATTCAATTCTCTGGCTGCAAGGAGGTTGGCAGTGACAGCTATAACTCTTTCTGCATGGGAACTATTCTCCCTCTGCTATGGAGGCAGATTGCACTCGCCTGGCTAATCCAGCCATACACTGGAGAAATAAGGAAAAGTCCAAACTATCCATATGCACTATGGATCCCAGAAGTAAAGGAGCCTACCCGTAAGTTGGTTGTTTGCCACCACTTTTTCTGATCATGCTAACGTGACCATTATTGTTTGATGAGTTTTCTCTGCTCCAAAGCCATCTTGGATCACTTCTGGTCAAAGATGACAGAACAATCCTTGAAGAACTTCCCTTCAAGTCTTCAAGTCCCTAGCCTGTGTGGGTAGGGTACAATTACAGTTTATCTATTTTCATCCAAACTTCCAATGTCTATTTAGTTTGCACTGTACAACTAGCACATACCTATTTTAAAATGCCCCAGTAACTTATTATCTGAGATACAAAACTCAATGCTGTCTTCCAGTCATGGCTCTGTCAACAGGCTATGAAGGTAAAATCAGAAACCATGACAACTTACTTCATATTGTCTCAACATAATTTGTATTCCAACTGTTACAGCAGGAACCAGCAGAATCCAGGCATAGGAATCTCAGGAATTTGCTTAACAATGTCTACCCAAACCAGATGTTCAAGAAACTTTGGACAACCTTTGATTAATAAGGTAAGGGCCTGATTGGTATGGCTGCTGTCTTTCATACCTTGGATAGAAATTTTGTTGCACATTCAAAATGTCCATGACTCTGAGGAACTTGGTAATGTCCATTCTTGTATGCTTCCTCTGAAAGGAGGTTAGAGTAGGGCACATGAATGCCCTTAACAAGGCAAGGCACAGGGATAGGGGCTTTATAAGTCTCATGGGAATGCCTGGGAGCAGCCCCCACAATGACTCTCTGGAGCACCAGCAAGCAGGGATGACTTGTTTTCTGGGGGCCAGTAGGTCTCTTCCCATGACTACTCTCCATGCTTGTGTGACAGACTATGGGATGGTCTGATCGTGATGATGGGGACAGACTAGACATGGACATAATAGCTGTAATATGTGAGGCCAGACAGCAACACATAGAGAAGCTTGGCGCTTCACATTGCTAACAATGACTCACTCCTGAAATCTTTGTAAGACAAGCAGCCTTGGTTTCTGAGTGGAGCTGCAGTGGCTACTATGAAATGGAGGAGCCCAGGGGATCAGTGTGTGTGTGTGTGTGTGTGTGTGTGTGTGTGTGTGTGTGTGTGGTGTATGTGTGTGGTGTATGTGTGTGTGTGCATGTGTGGTGTGTGTGCACATGTGTGGTGTGTGTGGTGTATATTGTGTATATGTGTGTGTGTGCTGTGTGTGTATGTGTGTGTATATGTGTGGTGTACGTGTGTGTGGTGTACATGTGTGTGTGGTATATGTGGTGTGGTATGTGTGCATGTGCTCTGTGTGTGGTGTATATGTGTGTGTGTGTGTGCTGTGTGTGTGTATGTGTGTGTGTATGTGTGGTGTGTGTGTGTGTGTGTGGTATATGTGTGTATATACGTGTGTGGGGGTATATGTAGGTGGCATCAGAGGATAACCACAGGTGTTCTTCTTAATGCATCTTCCATCTCTTGTTTGAGACAGGGTCTCTCTGGCCTGGAGCTTCACCAAATAGGCTAGTAGAACTGTCAAATGAGCCTCAAGAATCCTCCTGTCTCTGTCCCTCCTTGCCATTATAAGAGCACCACCACCTCTGGATTTGTATGTGGTTCCAGGTCTCTAATACTTGTGAGGCAAGCATTTTACAGACTGAGCCTCTCCCAGCCTCCAGTACAATGTCTTCTTGGTAACAACTCCAATGCCCAACAAGAATTATAAATGGGCAAGTGCATCAACCTCAGTTCAAAAAGACTATAAAATCTCAGTGTCCATGTGCCTTTGGATAGCTCCTTATCTGCTAGACACCAGACTAGACCATCTGAGGCATTGACACTATGATGAGTGACACTAGATGACAAGTATCAGTTAGGGGTCAGAACCATGTGCAGCAATGGGCAATGAACCTCATTACATTAACCTTCTCACACTAAGTCTTAAAGTCTCCTTGAAGATAAGCCAATGGGACATCAGGGTTGGGTGCCTATCTAAAAAGAATTATCAAGGAAGTGTGCTCTCCCTCTGTGGGACCTGCACATACTTTTGCAAGCCACAGAGGCACAGGAAATAACACTGCAGAGAAATAAAGCAGCATTGGGAGGTTCTGGGTAGGACCATGTTTACTGTGTCAGGAACCTCCTAGGCCGGAAGGGCATGCACAAAGAGGTAATGAGAGGTGATCAGGGAGGCAATTATAGAGGTCTAACCAACCAGAAGGGCTATGCACCTGGAGTGGAAAGTGTGACTCATGATTCACGTGAAGCAGGCGGTAGTCTACAGATTCTGAGAGAAGGGTAGAGACACCTGTCACTCTGGGAAATGCCATAGGAGGTCAAGAATGAGAGCAGTACTCAAGAGACCACTGCGAAATAGTGTCTGGGCCTCATTTCAGACGGATTTTCTGGGCTCGTAGGACCAAGGCTGGGTCCCAAGTCTTGAACTGGCAAAACAAAACAAAACCTCTTCTACCTCCCCGTCCTTCAGAGAGTGTAACACAGCCGCTGAGTACAGTGGGAGTACTCAGGAAATATTTACCATTTCTTGATTTAAGTATATATTTGGATGTGTCAAAGAATTAGTAGGAATAATGTCCCAACACTGAAAATCATGAGCAGCGCATGGTTTCTAAGACCAGGCCCGCCATTTTCACACAGGTAACTTAACCACGCACCAGGAAGTGTGTACTCACCACATGCCTATGGTAAGCTAGTCTGTAAGTATGAAGATGAAGAATGGGGGGTTAGAGGGGAGGAAGACTGCATTGTTAGTGGCCACTGTCTGGTAAAGGTCAGAGCCTTACCTTTGGACTAGAGGCAGACTCCAGAGCCAGTCCTCTCCTCACCATAGTGAACTCTGCGCAACAGTTCATTCTCTGATGGCCTTATCTTATATTTATGTTTTTTTTCTATGAAAAGGAACTATCATTTACAGGCTCATAAAGCCACAATTGTCTGGAAGAAATTATCAAAGGCAGTGATTCTATTTGTTTATTAATGTGTCCTAAGTTAGACGGATCCTTTTGCTCCTGGACGACCCTCATGTCTGAGGGTGAGAGTGGGTGGGTATTGCATTCGGCGGAGCACCTTTGATGATGTCTGTGGTGATCTTTCTGCTGTGTGGCACTGTCTTTCAGAACTCATGGCACTGCCTTACCCATACTTTAAAAGTCATTAGCATAGTTGCATCACCGAGGAAGGAAAGGAACAGCTGTGTGATCTACCCATGAGATAAAGTTGTCTGCTCCGCACGAGCTCCGTCTTTTTCTCATGCTGGTGGTTGTGAGCTGGTTCTCATGCTGGGGGAAAAAAATCTCATTACTGCTCTAGTAACCGAGGAACAGAGCTGGAGAAGGCGAGAAAGAAACCAAAGGCACAGAGTGTTCCCACCAAATTGTATATTGAAAAGTCTGGTGCTGGGCCTTTACCCAAGTCACCTGGCAGCCACTTTCTTAAGCTTTTTTTTTTTTAACCAGTAGAATTGTGCGGAGACAGGTGACTCTTGTGAGGGGTTTTCTGGAAACCAGTCTAGCCAAAACTGTGAGTTCAAAATTCAACCAGAGACCTTGTCTCAACAAACATAATGGAGAGCAATTGAGGAAGATAGCCCACCCTGACTTCTGGACACACACGCACACACACACACACACACACACACACTCGTGGCAGCACTCAGTCCAGACTTTTACGTCTATGAAAGCTGCAGCTCCCTAGAAGAGCAATGGAGTATCTACAGCTCAGAAACTTTGGACCCTGCACCTCCTTTCGTTGTTTCCACTTCAGTCTTTTTGGCCGCCTTTGATGTTTGCTTTGAAGAACTTCTGTCACTGGTGTGGGTGTGCCCAGTGTGAATGGCATTTCAGCATGGATTTCCCTGGGTAACTAGCATCCTTGCCTAGATTAATGTGTCAGTGGCATATGGTGCAAATGGCCTGTCGTTGGGTCTCAGAATCAGATCAAACTATCTGCCAGGCTGCTGGCTGCTTTGGCACGATGCCTACCCCCAGTGCTTGAGGAAGGAGAGCAGTGTTGTCAGAGAACTGTTTGGAGTGAACTTTTTTGTGCAAACCAGTGTCTGGCTTCCCTCTTTCATTTCTCTTCTCACTTGTAGCAGAGTCACAGAAAGATGCACTGGGCTGGTGAGATGGCTCAGCAGGTAAAGGTCCATGCCACTGAGCCTGACAACTTTTTTGAACCCTGGATCCCACATGATTGGAGAAAAGAGACTCCCATAAACTGTCCTCTTACTTCCACAGGTGTACCATGAATGCATGCTCACACTCACACTCACACTCACACTCACACACACACACACACACACAGAGAGAGAGAGAGAGAGACTACACATACAAAATAAATAGAAGTAAAAAATAGGTTTGAAAAGAAAAATACTTGCAGCTGAGTATCTAAGACCAAAATGTTTGTGAAGTGTTTTCCTTGCATCAGTCTCTTTATTGGCACCATAGTTTGTTCTGTGTCCTAAGAGCAAATACCTATCTTGGGCTTTTTTTCCAACAATGTTACATTTAGGTCTCTTAAAAGCCCCTGTGTAGTTACTAGTTCCATTTTGTAGTCAAGAAAAGCAGAGGCCCAGAGACTTTGAACATGGCCAAATCCACATGGAAATTAGCAATCAAACCTAAGTCTCTCTGACTCTCCATTACTCTACTTTGTTATGTGTAGACACAAATTGTCTAAACAGAAACAGACACAGGGCATCTTTCCCTGAGGTTTTAACAGCAAACGATTGCTGGACACACTTTGGTGGAGTAAGTACCTGAGAGTTTTTAGGGAGCTAGAGGGGTGCAATTTTTGGGGGGTCATTGCCATGCTGGGTTGTACTCTTCTGCCAAAGCAGTGGCCTTTGTGTTAACCATGCTCCTGAGCAACCCCTCACTCGTACTTTGGTGGGCGATATTCTACCCTGTTCCTATGAGTCACTCCAATAAACCCTGTGGTTCACCAAGCTGGACTTGGATGGAATCATTTCCTTAGTCTCTTGTTGCCCTTCCCCCTTCTTTGGGGTGAATAGAAATGGTCTCCCCCAGGAAAAGCCACATATCAACAGTATCCATTAGTTATCATAGATGGACTGCCCTAGCTGGCTACTCACTCACAACTTCACCTTTTACTTTGTAATAAATAATCTCACTCTAAAAAATGCTTCCCAGTTATTTGTCCTTCAAGTAAAATTCTTCACCTTCTTCAAAGTCCCCTTCAAGTGTGTGCTCCAAGAAATCCGAAAATTAGTCCTATTTTCTCATGGTTCCTCATTTCAAGTTTCTTGCAAAGGGAATAATACAACTTTTACTTAACCAGGTGATAAATAACCCTTGCATCTAAGTGTACACAAGGGTCACAAGCATCCACGGTGAGGACTGTCTTCCTCTCTGTTCTCCAGTTCTATTCCAAGGCACTCTCTACACAGCTCCTATCTGCCTGTGCCTGCCCAAATCACACTTTTAAACACATTTCTTCAAAGGTCTGCATTAGCAAATGTAAAAATATCAACATATATTAGCAATTATGTAAGCAGCACTATGCCTAGATTTTTTCCCCCTAATCCTAAACAGGGTCTCATTATGAATCCCAGGCTGACTTCAAACTCATGATCCTCCTGTCTCAGCTTCCTAAATGCTGGGACTACAGTCATGTGCCTCCATGCATTTATACTAAGCACTTTTTATGTGTTATTTCACCAAATCATCCCCACGTCTTTATGAAATGTATGCTCCTGTTGCCCACAATTTACCAATAAGGAAATTGAGACCAAGAAGGTTAAGAAACTTAGCCATGATTGCACAGTTGTGTCACAGAAGACTCCAGGTGGCCTGACTCAAAGCTCAAGCTCTTGACTGCCAAGATATGTGCTCTAATACGACCCCTTAATGATACACAAACTTCTTAGCTAGGCTAAAGATAGGAAAAAAAAGAAGCCTTTGGAGACAGGGGAAAGAACCATGCTCTTGGGAACCAAATCTTGGCTTTAAAACTTACTAGCTATGGAATCAAAGATGACTTTGGACTTGGAGAAAAGTAGGAATGTAGTATCAGGGAAATAAAAGCAACTGGCACAGAAGAAATATCTAGGAATGGCAATTACCATGTTTTGAGGGATGCAGGTGGGGTACTGGGTATGTAGCCCAAGGAGATCTCAAACTTGCTTATAGACTAGACTGGATGACCGAACAGTTCCCTCTGCTTCCTTCTCCCTCCCAAGTGCTGGAACTACAGACTCATGGCACCAGACTCTGCTGCTGTTCAGCACATTAAGAACCTAAGTGAATATAGCTTTATGTAGGCCTGTATGATTGCTGTCTTAATGAAAACAAAACCATATTTCCCAGCACCAGCTGTTACCTAGGTGACATTTGACACAAAACTGGTCTAACCTTCCCCATGGCACGCATAGATCTTTGGAAACAAACATAAGCAATGACTCAAGAGACAACAGTGGACATTTAAAATAAAATGTGTGTATGTGTGTGGATAGATATAGATAGATGGATAGATAATAAATGATAGATAATGAGATAGTAGATAGATAGATAGATAGATAGATAGATAGATAGATAGATAGACGAGCCTAAAAGCTGTACATGTTATAAACCTTCTCTGGAGTCAGCAGAAATAAACGAAGGATGAGGAAGCACCCCTGGAACATCATCTAGAACATTCTCTCCCAGATAGTCTCAGTCTCTTCTTCACCTCCTCCTTCTCTTGAGTCTCTCAGGACTGTCAGTCTATCCTCATCATCACTTTTTTATTCTTTATGCATTGAACTCAGAATGGCAGCAAGGGTGACCATGGACTTCAGATACTCCTGGCTCTACCTCCTAAGTACTGGATTACAGGTGTGCAACACCACCACCCACCTTTGCACTGTTTATTTTTTCATAACGCTTGCACCTGCCATCACATGCTATAATTAACCCGCTATTCTAATCTCCTTTATGTTGCTGTGATGAAACAGTCTGGTCAAAAGCAACTTTAGGGAGAAAAGGGCTTATTTGTCTTTCAGATCAGTTCATCATCGAGGGAAGTCAGGGCAGGGACTCAAGGCAGGACCCTGGAGGTGGGAACCACAGAGGAATGCTGCCTGCTGACTCAGCTAGCTTCTTTTTATTTGGCCCAGGACCACCAGTCCAGTGAACAGTGCCCCATGGTGAGCTGGACCCTCTTGTAGCAATTATCAGTCCCTCATAGACAAGTCCCTGCTAACGACAATCACTCAGTTAAAACTCCATTTCCAAGGGCTCCTAGGCTGTGTGACGTTGACAGTTAAATGTGAACTAGAAGACCTCTTGCTACTCTTGTTTCCATTGTCTGTCCTCTGCAGCTGGGCATTCAGGGAACAAAGCTCTTTGAATTTTTACTTTTATTTATTTATTTGCTGGTGTTTCCTGAACACTTAGAACAGAACCTAGCACATGGTAAACACTAAATTCTGTTTTAGAGGAACAACTTAGGTGAGGACACTGGATAGAAGGCTAGAAAGCAAACCTAGAATGGGTGGGGCTTTTCTGTTTGTTTTGTTTTTTTCCTTCCAAACCAGGTATCTTACTACTAGATGATAGTTTTGACGATAATGGAGTGGACATCACTGCAGAATGAGTCGGCTGCTGAGGATTCCAGATAAAACTGGAAATGGTTGCACACAGACAAGATAACTCAACCACAAACGTGGCAGGGAGAGGGGAGAGGTGGGAGGGCACAGAGATGTGGGTGTTTATGCTGAGGCTTTTTTTTTTTTCCTTCAAATTTTTGTTTAAGTACCCAAGACTGCTGTCAGTTTATCTAGTGGGATAAGATGCGTGATCAATGTGTGGAGACGGAAATTTCAGACCTCATTACATACAAACTGAAGAATATTCCTTTGCTGTCAGCGCAACATTTGACACGCCAGTGGAAACAAAGGGAAATCTGTCTCAGGTAACCCTTGAGTTCTGAAAGATGCGGAGATGTGTGGGTGTGGGTGTTAATTTGTGGTTGAATGTTAAAGTATGAGCATGTCCATAGACACGTGGCTAGAGAAGCCAGCACCTCATTCACAGTTCCAGGTGGAGCCCACTGACAAGGGACTCATTCTGCATGGGATCTTCCTTCCTGCGCCCGACTGGTTTTCCTCCTTGTCTGGAACAAAAGAAGTCCTCTGCCTTATCCTCAGGCCACTTCCACCTGCCACTCCTCCTGTTGCTCATTCTCTTGCGTAAATCTTACAGCTGTCTTTCTCCAGCCATGCAGATATACATGCTCAAGTCTCCCCGTGCTGATGGAACACAGGGAAAACCTCCCAACTGTGCCTTGAGTCAGTTTGCTACTGGACAGTGCACCCTTAAAATGTGTTTGCTCCAATTACAAATGGGGAAATAGGTCTAGGCAGTTCTAGTTCAGATAAAAGGGCTACACAGTCCTGCACCTTGTATCCAGGGCACTGGGTTGGGAGAACACAGTTGGTCATTTATTGATCATTCCAACAATAATGCACGGAATGACACAGAGCTGTAGAGACTGGACAGGCTCATTCTCCTCTTTCAAAACAATAGCTCAAATATTAAAAACATGTAGATTTGACAAGTGTGGTCATCACACTCCTCCCTTAAGGTCGCTGACTCTCCTACCACCCTGTCTGCTCCCCTCAGATTCTGTGGCTGACTGATGTCTCTCCTCCCGCTCAGACAATGCTGGTGTACTGATGTTCCCGTTTCTTTGCTTTCACCCTTTGTCTCCCTCTTCCTGCCTAATGTCATCTGGGATTTAATTCAGTCAGGGGGACACTGCTTATACATGTCATTACTCTAACTCATCCCTACCCTGCCAGATGTTGCCACAGGCTGCTCCTCAAACACATGTCAAAAACAAAGCAGAATATCTGTTTCCAAAAGAGGACTCTTTATTTCTGTTTTCTGTGTGCCATTTTGTGATTCATCCAGTTAGACTGAAAATTATTCATTACCCCCTTTGCTCTGGGCATGCCATAGCCCCAAAAAGCAAGTCCTGTCAATTACGCATCCTGAATTCTCTGACTTTCCTTGCTCTTGCCCGAGTTTGAGTCTCATCATCTATTGCCTGGGCTAATGCCAGAGCCTCTCATTTGCTCCCCATGGCCCTTTTCTATAGCCAGAAATCTTTCTGAAACACATAGCCAGCTGTTGGCCCTCAGCCTCATGCATTTCCCTTCACTCATTTCTGCCCAGAATCAAATCGAAACACTTTGCATTCATAGTATTCAGTTGTGCAAAGAGAAGAAATGCACCCTATCTCATCTGAGAGAGGAGAGTTCATCTGAAGAGGTAAGGAATTCAAATTTTGTACGAATGGACTTTGGGAGCCCATTTCCTATGGAGGGATATTCTGTCAGTCTAAATACATGCAGAAGGGCCTAGGCCCTGCCCCAAATGATGTGACAGACTTTGATGATCCCCCATGGGAGGTCTTACCCTCCCTGGGGAGTGGATAGGGGGTGGAATGGAGGATTGGTGGGGGGCATGGGAGGATGGGAGGGAGAGGGAACTGGGATTGGTATGTAAAATGAGATCATTTTTAATTTAAATAATAATAATAAAAACAAGACCACAAATTTAACCAGGGATGAAAGCTCAGGCTTGCCAGCTCATGTCTCCCTGCTTTCAGAATGTCTTCTTTACCTAGATCTGTAACTTTGCCCCATTTTCTTGCCAACTCCCCGACTCCACCTCTCTTGTCATGTTCATCAATAGACATGGTCCCCACAGGCTTCTTAGTCTAAGCCTACCTAGCATGGAGAATAAATATTGAGAGATAAAAATCCAGTTCAGTTAACCGTGGATCAAATGCTCAACTGGTTGTGATCACAGAAGGATGAGGTGACACAGACACTATACGATCATGGAGAGCCACACCTTCTGTGAGAGGTGAAGGGTGTGGCAGACACCGTCTCTAAACTCTTTTGTGCAAAGCCGTATTCATTTCCAAGTAAACAGACCTACTCCCCATCCACCAATACACCATGCTTCTCTCTTCCTTTTCCTCTTCTGCAGTTTCTTTTTTTTTTAAACAGTCCCATGATCCAGTCAGTCCTCAAACTCACTATGTAGCTAAGGACCTCGGATGTTGGGTCCTCCTTCTCTCCGCCTCCCCAGTGCTGGGACTACAGGCACACACACCTGTGCCTGCCTTAAAGTAGTAATAGGGCTTTTGCACGCCAGGCTAACCCTCCACCACCTGAGCTATACCCCCCAGCTCTCCTGTACATCTTCTATCCCCAGTACCTAGAATATGTTTGCACTTCCTAGAGATTTCATTTGTTTGTTTGTTGTTTGTTTTAAACAGGGTCTAATCATTGAGCACAGGGAGGCCTGAAACTCGAGTTCCAGTTCAAGATCTTCCTTCCTCATCCCTGCCCCCAAATTCTGGGATTCCAGATATGTACCATCATGTTCACACCCTTCCCTGTTCTTTGCTAACCAGCATGATGGATGTCACCTCCTCTGTGAAGGCTTCCCTTGCCCCTTGCCAGCTGCTCTCTTTTGGAGATGCTTAGTACTTTCACATAGCTCTGTTAAGTACATATGACATTCAACTAAAATATTCTTCTCTTTGCTAGATTACACCTATTTATTTATAGGCAGGAACTGAAGCAGAGACCACGAAGGGGTGCTCCTTTCTGGCTTGCTCCCTGTGGCTTGTTCAGTCTGCTTTCTTATAAGACTCAGGACCACTGGCCCAGGGTGGCACCACCCACAGTAGCCTCCCCCATCAATTGCTAATCAAGAAAAAGCCCCACAGACTGGCCTACATGGAATCTGATGGAGGTGTTTTCTCAATTAAGATTCCTGCTCCCAGTTGATCCTTCCCTTGTGTCAAGTTGATAAAACGGCAACCACAACACAAACTAAGGAGCTCACTGAGGATCAAATCCAGACAAGTGCTACATCACTGAGCTGCAACCCCAGCCCCAAGACTTGGTGGTCATTCATAACAAAAGCTTAGTTCCCCATATGCTAATTTTCACAAGCTTCCAACTTTCAGATCCTAGCTCAAGTTTTATGTTTTGTTTTGTTTTGTTTGTTTGTTTTCTTTTCTTTTCTAAAACCACTTTAGAAAATAGGAAATCTGTCTTAAGTGGCTTACTTTAAGTGACATTTTCTATGCTCAAATCTCCCACAATACTCAGCAAGGAACATGCCTCAAGCCTTCCTTGTTCAATGCACTGTACCATGACAGGTAGAAGGATCACTGGACCCAGACACTGGGAAGCCAGAGAGTGGGAAGGGAAGGCAGGCCATGGGTCATTGCAAAAGTCTCAAAGCCCAGTGTTGATGTTCCCAAGGTGCTGTAGGAAAGAAAAGACAGCATTTGTTACCAGACATTCTAAGGCTGTAAGTCCCAGCCAAGGCTTGTATTGGGCAACTTACTGTACATTTATTTATTATTGATTGATTGATTGTGCGTGCGTGTGTGTGTGTGTGTGTGTGCATGTGTGTGTGTGTGTACACTCATGTAACACTGCATATGAGGGTCAGACGCCAACTTGCAATTGGTTCTCTCCTTCCACAGTAATCTTTCCTTTAAGGCACAGTTGGCAATTTCTGAAAAGTAATCACAAGTGTCAATTTCCAAATAAAGGGTACCACTCCTACAGTGAGACCTATTTTCTGTTTAGGTCAAAAGACATATTTAAAAATCTTTAAAAGTAGCCATGCCTGGTGGCACTAATGGTGAACATTGAACGTTCAGAAGAGATATCTGGCCATGGCTAATAAGCATGAGTGTCAAAATAGACAGCCAGATTTTTGAAAATGGAGCTGTCCCTTAGTAGGCAGTTCCCTCTTCAATGACAGCGATTTCTTGAGGGGGTCTGGAGCCAAGAATCACATAGAGTAGGGCTTATTTGAGGGACAGCATGTGCACCTGTGCAATTTGGATGTGGAATGTCCCCTCACATGTTGGAACACTTAGGAAGGCTGAGGAATCATCAGGAGGCCTCAGTGGGGGAAGTGGGTTACTTGGGGGGGCAGACCTTGAGGTTTTATAGGCTAGTTCACTTCCTGTTTCCTCTCTGCCTCCTAACTCTTGATTTGATGTCACCGGCCTCCTCACACTCCTGCCGCCCTGCTTTCCCACTTTGCAATGGGCTGTATCCCCTAAAAGTGTGAGACAAAATAAACCTTTCTTCCTTTACATTGCTGCTTCTCAGTTATTTAGTCACGATGATGAGAAAAGTAAAGAGTATACCCCCCTTTCCTAGAAATGTGACAGAAAATGCCAAATGTTGGACATAAAGGTTACATGACAGATTTGCGTATGATTGTTTGGGGGAAATTAGGCAATGCTTAAAAGTGATTCTGAAGGAAATTAGAACAGAATCCAACATTCCCTTCTTCTCAATGTCACATGACCTCACAGCCTCACCTCATGTCAGTGTCACATGACCTCACAGCCATCCCTCATGTCAGTGTCACATGACCTCACAGCCTCACCTCATGTCAGTGTCACATGACCTCACAGCCTCACCTCATGTCAGTGTCACATGACCTCACAGCCATCCCTCATGTCAGTGTCACATGACCTCACAGCCTCACCTCATGTCAGTGTCACATGACCTCACAGCCTCACCTCATGTCAGTGTCACATGACCTCACAGCCACCCATCATGTCAATGTCACATGACCTCACAGCCTCACCTCATGTCAGTGTCACATGACCTCACAGCCACCCATCATGTCAATGTCACATGACCTCACAGCCTCACCTCATGTCAGTGTCACATGACCTCACAGCCTCACCTCATGTCAGTGTCACATGACCTCACAGCCTCACCTCATGTCAATGTCACATGACCTCACAGCCATCCCTTATGTCAGTGTCACATGACCTCACAGCCATCCCTCATGTCAGTGTCACATGACCTCACAGCCTCACCTCATGTCAGTGTCACATGACCTCACAGCATCTTTCATGTTATTGTCATGTGAATTCACAGCCATCACAGCCAATTGGTTGTACTAGGAAGACAATGCCCAGAGAGCCTCATTAAATCTTTCCTAAGAATAGCTGTACCACCCATGACAAAACATTTTCTTCTCCATTCCTGTGAAGTTCCCCACCTTGCCTCTGAATGGAAACCTTCAAATAAACTACAGTGAAGTCTAATTAGTAGCCATGCTGCCTCAGTTTCCTACTTTGTTGCACAGCTCAGTGGAGTCTCACTGTGCTGAGAAGTCTCCAGATTAGAGTACCCAGCCCCACCTGCTTCTGTTCGTTTACTCTGCCTTTTTTCCTTCCTCAGAGGTAGCCAGCTGAAGCTTTCCAGAACACAGAATCTGTTTGATATCTCTCTAGTCCCTCCAATACGCTGACCTCCCAGTATCCTCTCAGTGTGAGGTGTTTGAATATGGCTCCATCCACAAACCAAAGGACAAATATTTATTTCCAAAGTAAATTGCAATCAGTTAGCCTGGAGCTCCTAATCCTAGAAAAAGGAAAAGAGGTTCATATAGGGACCATGTACCCAAGTAGTGACTCCATTGATTTAAGGGATTTTTACTCTTCTCGAAGCTGGTTAATTGCCATAAGCTTTCTGTGTTGTGACTTGTTGCTATTCTTTTAAAATAAGTCTTTTCACTTGGCATTCTCGTCTTCTCACTGATTAGTCAGGGTGTTAGCAAAGCCCCTGCACAGTGAATTGTCTTGGCTCCAACACACCTAAAAAAAGTCACAATCCCCATGCACGCAGTCCTCTCCAGGGTATGTGTGAAAAGAACCACAGCCTGCCTGACTTCCTGTTGGCTTTGGCTTTTGATGTAAGACCTGTCCTCTAGCAGCTTTGTGTAAAGCAAACACTCTTTCTGGATGCATTTTTGGGTACTAAGACTACATATCAGCAGTGAGCATAAGTTCTAAAGAGCATTCTTACAAGGTTTCATTGATAATGTCAAAACCAGCAACAGTGACCCCTGAGCAGAAAGAGCCTGGCAGCTGCATTTTGTTAACCCCAGTTAGGAAGTGAAGTAGATTTCCAGGCTTGATTGACAGAACCCTTTTAGCACAAACCCTGGACAACTATTAGGAGAAGAGAGTCCCAGGGAGGCACCCTGCTTGTAACAGTTTAATACAGACACACATCTGGTCAGCAGCATGCTGAGCTCATACCATTTCCACAGTGAGGAGCAACATGGTCCCAGTGTCATTTGCCACAATCAATGATGGTACATCCTGACAATATTTAAGACAGAACAGACCAAGAAAACTACTCTCAATTGAAGTCTGAGAGGCAAACTCTTGAATTTTTTTTTTCCAGGAATTCTCATTCTAATGATTTTTTTTTTCAGTGTGAGGAAGAGGAAGAAGAGGAGGCAGAGAAGGAAGCAGTACTCTGAGGGCCAAGAGGTTAGTGGAATGTTTAAAAGCAGGCTCCATGGCAAGTTCTGTAGTTCCTGAATAACACTCAGAAGCTTGATATCAGTTATAATTGTTTGGCTAATGGCTCAGGCATATTACTAACTAGCTCTCACCATTAAATCAACCCATTTCTATTACTTTATATTAATGCGAAGCCTGTGGCTTGTTACCTCACATCTTGCTTCCCCAGTGGCTGCATGGCATCTCCCTGACTTGGCCTTCTTTCTTTCTCTACCTCTGTTTGGGTTTCCTGCCTCACTATATTCTGCCCTGTCATATGCCAAAACAGCTTTATTCATCGGCCTATTAAAACAACACATATTCGAAGCGTACAGAAGGACATCCCACATTGAAGTTCATTACCTTTCTTTTCTTCAGCACTCTGCCCCGTTGTTGCAAATCTTCCAAATACAAGTGAGGTGGGCTTTTCCCTCAGCTGCTCGATTCCTGTCCCAAATTAGGAAATGCGTTCCTTAACTTTCTCCTCCTCTACCACCATCAGCACCTTCTTCTAAAGATGTACTTATTTCTTTTCTTGTTGTTGTTTATAAACTATATAGCTTTATTTTTATATTTTAATTATTTATTTTCTTATTTTTCATACGCATCTCACTTCCCTCTCCCTCCCACTCTCCCTCCCATGCTCCCCGACCACCCTCCTATCCCCCCCCACTAAGATGTACTTATTTCTATTTTATGTATGTGGGTTTTTGCCTTATACGTATGTCCGTGTACCACTTTCAGGACAGGTGCCAGCAGAGGCCAAGGAAGAGGGTTAGATTTGCTGGAACTGGAGTTACAGGTGGTTGTGTGATGGGGGATGTCCTTCTGTGTATATGCTTCTCTTATTGGTTGATGAATAAGACATTATGGCCAGTAGGGGCAGGGAGATAGGCGTGACTAGGAGACGAAGAGAATCCTAGGAAACGTAGGCAGCTGCAGTACCTGTGTAGGCGGCCAGAGAAGTAACAGGTCCGGACCCTTCTCTGGTAAGATAAGACCATGTGGAAACACTTAGATTAATAGAAATGGGTTAATAATTAAGGTAGAGCTAACCAATAAGAAGCCAAAGTCACCAGCCAACAGTTTTATAACTAATATAGCCACTGTGTGTTCATTTGAGGCTGAAGGATGGTGGACCAGCTGGCTAAGAACACTCATTACAGTTGTGAGCTGCCATGTGTGTTCTGAGAACTCAGAACCAGCTCCTCTGGAGGAGCAGCCAGTGCTCTTAACTGCTGAATCGTCACTCAAGCTCCTCTCTGCACCACTTTTATTTCATGCAAAACAGCATTAGTTTTAGTGAGAAAAAAATCCCTAATATATGAACGTCAGCCACAAACTCACTGCTGTGTTAAGAAAGACGTGCTAATTCATGGCAATATCTGCTGGCCTGAGATGTCCTTCCTCTAACACACAGTCCTCTACATGTTAGATAGACAGTGGTCACTGTCTTTTGAATTCATGACCACAAGCTACAGTAGGTGCTAGAGCACAAGTATCTTTCCAAGAAATTAGATGTCATACATGAAATACTTATTTTTCTATTTTAATATATTATTGAACCAATAGTACAAAAAAGTGACATGTGTTTGCTGCAATTACAAGATATAAATGGAAATTAAAACTAAGCATATTATTTAGGTGTATGGCCTGAAAACAAAAATGCCTTCAGAGCTGGGTGTTGGTGGTGCACACCTTTAGTGCCAGCACTCGGGGTGCAGAGGCAATCGGATTCCTGTGAGTTCGAGGCCAGCCTGGTCTAAAGAGCAAGTTCCAGGACAGGCTGCAAAGCAATACAGAGAAACCCTGTCTTGGAAAACCAAGCACAAAAGTTTTCAGATGGTAAACACTGCAATGGAAACTGCTTTTGATCACTCAGCAAGATGCTGCAGATATTTTTCCATGTGAATAAATGCAGATCTGCAGATCTACAGCATGTGCTAAAGCTACAGATTATTCTCATGTCACCATTGCTTTAATTCATCTTCTGATGAACATTCAGATTTCTCTGCCCTACTTTGTTCCTCTTTTCAAAATAGTATTGTAATATCAGCATATATATATATATCAATGAACCTTGAACCTCAATGTGACAAAAGACCACCAGAGTATCTTAAAGGATACAAGTCCCACATCTAGAGACCCCACTTTAGTCAGGGAGACAAAAGACCAGCCCCTTGCATCCTGGTGGCACTGGTGGCCCTGGAAGTGCACTACTTTGGGAGATACATATCTTGCAGACTTTTCTGCAATTTCTTTTGGACATGAGCTAGCTAGGCATTTCAGAACTCTGCCTCACTTACAGCTTTTTGTTTTTTAGTTTTAAAATATAAGATAGTTTCCTGCAGGAAGGTAAGAGTTCTAAGGACAGACACATGTTTCCAAATTCACAAATAAACAAGCTAAGTCTGGACAGGGGCCTTCAGAATCAGCCCTTTGGGTGTCCATTGAGACATAGATCCTTCCCAAGAAGTCCTTTGATCCTTATGCTAGAGAGCCCAGCCATAGGGAAAGTGGAGAACACACAAGGGGAAATACATGAACTCTGCGTGTAGCTTGGAAAAGTTGATTCCTTGGAGGGGAGGGGAGGTGCCTATGGCTGCCATGTTCACAGATGTCACCAGATGAGGAAGCTGTATTTCCAAGATCTTCTTCAATGACTTGTTCATTTGAGGACAATTCTGCTTCCACTCCAGGTTTCCCAGGGCTTTGAGAGTAAGAGAGGCTGGGTGTGGGGGTCAGTCGGTAGGGTGTTTGTCTACCGTGCAGGAAGCACTAGGCTTGAGCCTCAGCTACTACACAAACAAAGCATGTTATACACACCTGTAATCCTAGCAACCAGGAGGTACTAGATAAGAAGTTTAAGATCATCTGAGTTGGAGACCAACCTAGGATGCACGAGATCATTTCAGAAAGGAAAAGAAAAATGTGACGATAAAATAATGTGCTTCTCCATAGCTAAGGTCTGGGTATGATGATGTCAGTGCACGTGCTAACCCAACAAACAAAGTTGACAGACTGCCCTGTTTACAATCTCCAGACTTCAAGACCACTAAAGAGAGAACAAGGACTCCTTTAAGAAAACATTGTTTCTTTCTTTTGGCAAGCATCACTGAAGTATGCTATGCAGGTATATAAAATTGTCCAAAATGTAAATTTACAACTGTCAGTTCCCAATAAGCAAGCATACTAACACAAACAGCATCTGTATCCAGAAGTAGAGCCCATAGGTTACCCAATGCCCACATACAGTCACTATTCTAGCCCATGCAATCACCACTCCAATTTCCAACCAAGTGCCTTACAATGAACTTGTAGTAGTGGCCACACCCTTTGGGCGTGGTATCGGGTGCAGACATGATAGATTAAGGTAGAGGAGGGGCTCCAGAGAGCATCAGAAGGGCAGAGACTGCATCTTCTGGAGAAGGAAAGCTGCAGTTATTTACTCTTATCTGTTTAAGTCCTTCCCTAATAAACACCTATTTATCATTTATCTTGGGTCTGGTGAACTCATTTAAACCACTGCCTTCACAACTGTTTGCACACCATTGAAACTGTAAATTACGAGTTCCTAAATTTTACAGATCATAGGCTTATTAACTCATCATAACCTGTGTACACACACACACACACACACACACACAGAGAGAGAGAGAGAGAGAGAGAGAGAGAGAGAGAGAGAGAGAGAGAGAGAGAGAGAGAGAGAAGTGGAGCTGTTCCCAAAAAAAGAAATTTACGAGCATACACTTCAAATAAGCTGTGTCTATTTGTCCTCTTAAAATTTTTAGATAACTTCAACAATGTCAAGCCCAGCATAGCCTCGGGAACCCGCAAGAGTCCACAGTGAAGAGATAAAGAGCCAGCTGATACTTCATGCACATAACCGACAGCTCTGGAGGCTCCAAAATGCAGCACAATGAAGATTGGCATTGCCACCACAAAATTGCCTCTGCTACCAGCCACACTATCTTCATGACATAGCCTTGCATATCCTCTCTGGGGCTCAGTTACTTCCATGTCCAAGAAATGGGGGTAAATCACTCATTAACTGTTGTGAAAATTAAATTAAGGTCATAAATACAAAGTCCTTGGTATATAATAGGAGTGCTATATACATTCTTTTCCTTCAGACTAAATTTTTATTATCCTTTAGATTCAGCCTGGACAACACTCCCTAAATATATCTGTATGGCAACTATTTAAGCCACTAACTAGTGACTTTAAAATAATTTGGAAACTGGTTTGTGGTGTGAGAAAATTTGTATCTGTTTACAACGTTTTTCAGAGTCAAGAAAAGCCACTGGTCATTGTTTGTAGTCTAGAATGGTTTCCTGTTCTCCTTATATCCACCATACTGGCTTGGCTCTTCATTTATTAACAACTCCCATCATGAAGCCATTGTCATCTCAGCTTCCTGTGATAGTCCAAAAATACTTGAAATTATCATTTCCAGTAAAAAGGCAAAGCATCCAAACACTCATGTTCCCCCTGACATTATTGCTTCATTAATATCCAATGTGCCCATCCATTTGGCCTTTTCAGCTAGAGAGGGACACGGTTTCAATACAATCATGCCGTTTCTGTATTTTCACCGGCATTCGCATTAAAAGCTCTGACAGATTGCTAATGAGCCGATGTTGGAATTACAGGGTGTGCTGTTATCATGTGTCCGTTCACAGTTTCCTCACCAGCCCATCTGTCCTCGGAACACAACCGCCACGGAGCATGCAGGCTGGGACAGTTTCTCCATTTACACCTTTGCCTGCAGAGGCTGCTGGGAAAGACTGTCCCTAATTAAAGATCTTAACAAACATATTGCCAGCGCTGTTATTAAACTGCTCTCTTTTGTTAGGGAAGGTGCTGCTTGTCAGCAGTTTGTAGATTCAGATACTTAATGTGTGTTTCTGTAGCCCAGCAAAATATTTGTGTTTTTAGAATAATTCAATTAGAACCTTGTGCATGGAGCTACCTCCACACCACAAATCCACATGACACACATGCTATCAAAACCCTATGGAGTTATTTGGATTTGTGACAAAGAAACGGGCTTTACTCTTATGGACAGACAGACATTAAAGGAAAAGTTACACTTGAACACTCAGAACTATAAACACAAAATGACCAGATTGAGATCATGACTCATATTTTTTTGAACGAGGCAAAGTCTCCTGAAATGTGTGTATGATTAGGCCTCACTAAAAAGGAGTCTGATTTCCCTGGAGAAGGAACTCAGTCAAGAGGACAGATGTTCCCTGGCTCTAAAGGTGTAACCATTAGACCCAGCATGGGTAAGACTAGTGGGACTGGGGACATGTGGTCTGCATACCCTTTCTCATCCCGCTATCAAATTCGAAGCCCTGCCACCCCTCTCCACTGCACACAGTTGAGAATGGCTGCACTAGAGATCAGAGCGGAGAGATGATTTGCCTGAACACTTCCCAGCCCTGAAGAAGCCTGCTCAGACCCTTAGTCTCGGAAATGGGCTCATCTTCAGATGCCCCACAGTGAGCATAGTGCGGTGGGACAGCTCTGGTAATAAGCCACATAGGGTTTTCCAGACCACAGTGACCCCGCAGCAGGACTGAGAGCCTCAAGCCTTCATCATCAGCAGGAACAACACCTCCCAGGTCCGTCCATTACCTCAGAAACTAGAAGGTAGCTCTGAATACCACTTTTGAGCTTACGCCAATGTCCAGTGACGTGGAAATTTGCGATGCATATTTCCATGTGCAAACCTGATGGCCACTTACTGCTCTGATCTGAAGTTTCAGTATAGGGTGATGTCTCCACTTAATTAAACACTGGCAAATCCGAGGAACACTGCACAGACCATGAGGCAAGGTCCTTGTTCTGAATGGATCCGCACAGAAGCCAGGGCTAATTGCCATGTGGTTGCTACAGTTGCAGAAGAGTTCAGAAGCCAGAGATACACACACCGAGAAAAAAGGTCTTCCAGAGGAAGCAGAGCCAGTATCAGATTGTTAAAATAGGGCTCAGCTGGTAAGGTAAGCCTTATCACCTGAGATCAGTCCTTGGAACCCATATGGCGAAGCAGAAAATGGACCATTCTTCAAGACAGAGTTTCTCTATGTACCGCTGGATCTCTCTCTCTCTCTCTCTCTCTCTCTCTCTCTCTCTCTCTCTCTCTCTCTCTCTCTGTGTGTGTGTGTGTGTGTGTGTGTGTGTGTGTAGATCAGGCTGGCCTCAAAATTCAGGGATCCACCTGTCTCTGACTCCCAAGTGCTGGAATTAAAGGTGCATGCTGCCATACCAGGCAGAAGACAATTTCTTAATTGTTAAAATGTGTAGGATGTGGTTGAACAGAGAAGAAAGGATATTGAAGCTAGGAAAACACAAGAGGAGATGAGGAATAATTGTGGCCCATAGCAGGCTGCTCTGGCCAGGGAAGAAGCTACGAACACTGAGAAAGAAAGGTTTCAGGTTGCTCTCCTGAAGGGATAGGAATCTCTACTTTGCTTATGTTGTTAGTGACTTAGTTAATTTTCTTATTTCAAAACAGACTTGTTTTTAGAGTCATCCTAAGATGGCAGAAAAAATTAAGAATGCACAGAGTTCTCTAATGTTCCTTGCAGCAGGAGTCTCTCAAGAGCGTGTCATGTTCACTACAATTAAACTTGCAATGATACATCATAATGGCACATTGTTACCACTTAAGTATATCAGGCTTCACATTGGGATTCAGACATTCAGAGTTTTCACAGAGGCACAACCACATGAACCCACCTTTTTGGTGTCAAGTAGAAGGGTTTTCCAGTCCTGCTCTCCTAATTGTTCCTGTCTGTGACAACCACACACCCTTCCACCACTCCCAGAGCTTTGCCTTTCCCAGAGCATCATATGTTCTATGTCACAGTATAGACTTTTCACATTGTCATCTTTCATTGAGTCACATGCATTAAGTTTCCCCCATATCACTTCATGGTTTGATCTCTTTTTCAACAATAAATAATATTATTGTCTGGAGGCTGTGCATTTAACCATTCATCTACTTGAAAATGACTTCCAAGTTTTAGCAATTATGAATTGTTTTAACTATAAATATCCATATGTGAAATTGTGTATGGAGATAATTTTTTAACTCATTTTGCAAAATGGAGTGAGCACAATTGCTGGATCATATAGCAACAGTATGTTTAGTTTTGTAAACAAGTCATTAAGCCATCTGCTAAGTGGCTGTAGCATTTTCCTTCCTTATTTGCCAACAAATGACTGATGATGTTCCATGCGCTTGAAAACATTGAGTGCTATTGGTGTTTTAGATTTGGCCATTCTAATGGATGGATAGTGGTGTCTCGCTGTTAACTTTATAGTCATATACAAACATGTAGGCTATATCACATCCACAAAAGAAGGGAAGTTTTAATCAAGACAAACATTCTAGACACTTTAACCTTTTAAATGTTTGTTCTGTTACTTTGTTTTCCAGGTTCAAGGATGGAACCCAGAGCCTCTCACACATCAGGCCAGCAAGCTACTGCTGAACTACATTCCCAGTCATTATTTCTGAGACAGTCCTTCTATGTAGGTCAGACTGGCTTCACACTTACTATGCAGCCCAGGGATGGCCTCAAACTCATGATCTTCCTGCCTCAGACTCTAAAGTGATGGGATTGCACCTTGCTTGGTGAGTTCCTGCTTCATATTTATGTCCGTGAGTTAATTTTTGACAAGGGAACAAGAATTGTTCCTGATACCCCACCACCCCCTGTGTTAAATGTTGATTTCTACTTGTTTGCTGAAGGGCCATGCTTCCTATATTGTGTTGTCTCTATCTTGGAACAGTTAGAGGTCAGCTGACTGTACCTATCTCTGCGTGTTTGCTTCCATGCTCCTTTTTTCCTTTCTTTTGATAACACCACATTGAAGCTGTAGAGTAAGTAGTGATTTTGAGTAGACTCAGTCTTACAATTTTGTTCTCCTGAAACCTTGTCCTGAGTATTCTGGGTCATTTACTTTCCACAAACTGTAGAATCTGTTGACGATTACACAAAATAAATTGCTAGAGCTTAGACCAAAATGACAGTATCGGGAAGAAATGGCATTTTGATGTTATCTTTCCTATTCATGATATGGGGCTCTATCCATTTCTTTAATTTCTTTAGTTCTTGTTAGCTTCTTTCATCTGTTATTTTTTCAGATATAACACACACACACACACACACACACACACACACACACACACATATATATATAGTTTTATTTACACCTAAACATTTTATTTTCAGAGGACATAATAGGCATTGGGCTTTTAACTTCAAAATCAGCCCTGTTTCATAAAGAAAAGTGATGGTTTTTGTTGCATTAACATTACATCTTGAAAACCTTGAGAAGTTCAAGATTATTTCCTCAACCTATGCTCTGTCCATCCTTCTTTAGCTGTTGGTTGTGCTCCAGTATCGGGTTGCACAACCAAATATGGGACTTGAATAATTTGACAATGATAAAAGGTTTCTGAATATTCAATGACCAGTGAATTTAAAATCAAATGTGTAATGAATCTGGGGTATTTGGGCTATGGTCATCCATAGCTTCTCAGGGTTTTGCTGCAGCCTTGGCTCTATGCATATAACACATTGCCCAGTATGCAGTGACCACACTGCACAGTGCCAGCAAACACTGCCTGAAACACTGCCTGAAACATCCAGCTCATACTTGACTCATGTAATAGGCTCCAGCATCTTTACTGTACATACAAAGTTTTCTGCTCTTAGAGAAATATAATAGTTCAATTGCAGAAAACAGCAACTTTAACTATTTCCTTCTGCCATTGCTTAGCACGAACTATCAAATTACCATCCCATTGGACTGGATTGTGTTAGCCAGACAAGAGCACATCTACCTCATTATTGTGAAAATTTGCTTTAGTCTTTAAAAATTGTGGTTATAATATATGCCAAAATTTTTAAAAAATAAATTCATGATTATTATCAGTAAATATTTTATTTATATCCTTATTTTATATTACTTATATATCCAGCATTGTATAAATACTTCCCAGGCAAAGAGGATAAAGAGTTTATGTATAAATTAAGATTACCTGGTCTAGGAAGATTGAGCCTGGTTAGGAATAGAAGACAGGAAAGAAAGAGAGAGAGAGAGAAAACATAAAAGAGGGAGCCAATATTGGTTTGAAGATAAAATTGAACACAAAGAAAGGTCTAGAGAACTACAAGACTGCTCCCAACTAACAATCTCAGCTTCCGTGGAAAGGCTATCATAAATGCCCTTCCCAGAGAGTGAGATCAACAACTAACTTCTCCATGGAGCCCTCAACTAATGCCTGTTGGAAACAGGATCAAACACCCATACATAAACACTGAGTCGAACTAGAACCCAGATGCAGATGGAGAGGACAAGACGAGACAGCAGAAACACATACAGACAGCTTTCCTGAACAAGGAGGAGCTAAGGGCCACTAGACTGATAGCTGGGAAGCCAGCATGGGACTGACTCAGGCCCCCCTGAATATGGGTCTCAGCCAGAAGGACTGAGCAGTCTAAGGGACCTCAGACAGTGGAGCCAAGATGTATCCCTGGTGCACAAAAGGACTTTGGGAACATATCCCCCATGGAGGGATAACTGCCTTAATCTAGAGACAGGAGAGAAGCCCTAGTCCCTACTTCACATGACCTGTCAGATCTACATGACCCCAACTGGATGGCATTCCCCTGCATATGGAATTGGGGTGGGGGGATGGGAGGGGAGGGTGGTTAGAGTGCATGTGAGAGGGAAGAGAGGGTAAAAGGGAGGGAAGGAGAGAGGGAGGGAAGAAGGAAGGGAGAGGGAACTGGGATCGACATGTAAAATAATAAATTAAATTTTTAAAAAATGCTTTGACTCCAAAATTTAAGTTCAAGGACAAGTTACTGGGGAAAAGAATTTCTATTTTTGTTTCCACAGAAAATGAAAAGATGTGGATTCCTTCCAGACTAATGTGGTTTGATCAAGCCAGACCGCCTGAAACAGAGTAGGAGGTGATCCTACATTCAAAACAGCTGCACAAAGCAACCTTACAGACTACAGCCAGGATTTCTGAATCTTCTTAGAATCCCCCATGACAGCGCCCCTTACCAGCAGGAAGTAGTTTGGAAAGAACAACGCCCAAATTCCCAAATATTGTCTATAAATGTTTGTTTTCATTTAAATGGACTTTGTTATATAAAATAAATTTTAAAAAAATTTAAAAAAAAGATTACCTGGTCTAGTTTTACTAATAACGCCATCAAGAGCATTCTTAATTTCTTTCTTTTTATGGGGAATGCTGTTTTCAAGACAGGGTTTCTCTGTATAATAGCCCTGGCTATCTTGGAACTCAATCTGTAGACCAGGCTGTTCTTATAATCAGAGATCCTGCCTCTGTATCCAGAGAGCTGGGATTAAAAGCATACACCACAGCCCAGTGGTATTCTTAATTTCTATTATAATGTGTTTATTCTCCAGCATTTTTTATCCTTAGATTTTTTCATCTCTGTTCTTATCTATCTGTTCTTCCATGCTGTCTGATTTCCTCCTTAGACCTCTTAGCATAGAAATCACAGTGTATTTCAATTCATCATCTAATGGCTACAACAATCCTGCCATATTCAAGTCTGGCTACATCTTCTCAGACTATGTGATGGGTTTCATTGTTTCCTTTTCCTTTTTAGCATAACTTGTATTCTTTTGTTGGAATCCAGACATGGTCTATTGGGTGAGAAGAATTAGAGCAAGCTGAATCCTTTTGTGATGTGGTGGGAAGAGGTTCTAGGAAAGACACCATTGTGTGTGTCCCCTTCTGATTTAGGTCTTGGTTTCATATGGGTTTGTGACCCTAACCTACAAACTTCACAAGACACCCACAGTTTGTCTCCCTACATTATGTGGGGCATGGTTTCTAGAAGGGGATAGAGTTAGATTTATTTCCTGTCTGATTTTGTAGAGATTTTGCACTTTTGTTTCCTCCCATGGACATAAAGAGACCAGGTTCCTCTGTAACTGTGTACTGTTTACAGTCAGAGTTCAGGGGGTTAACCTATTTAATAAGTAAACTAGATATTCCTGAAGATAGGTTTTGTTAAGAACAAGTATATTTTTAGGATGGCTAGTTTTCTTCCTCCCCACGACAGAAGTGTAAAGAGTGTTGCCCCAGACTTCACTCTGGGCAGTAGAACTCATTGGCAGACAGGGTGTCTCCTAGAGTTTTTATCTCACCAAGACTCATCTATGCTGAACTTTAGTGTGTATCAGTACATCTTATTATTTGCAGTGACCCATTACTGACTTCTGTAGAATCAATGCTTCTCCAGATCTGCCTGTTGTTTCCCTAATTTAGTGAGTAATGTTTGACCCAAGAATGTATTGAGGAAAGTTGTTGAGTTTTTTTTTTTCTCTGAATTTGTTCAGTTTGTTGTTGTTGTTGTTTATTGTTAAGATGGACTGGCTATTTGTAAGCTTTTTTGATTGCCAGATATGAAACCATACTCTATCTCCCAGACAGTAAAGAGTGCGTTATTGAAAAATGGGTAGTTTATGGGTCATTTTAGGTATCATCTTTACTGACTTGAAGGATGTTGTGGTAGTTTGAGTGATAATGTCACCATAAGCTCAGATTTTTGAACACTTGGGCTCCAGCAGGTAGTGTTGTTTGGCTAGGTTTAAGATGTATAGCCTTGCTGGAGAAAGTGGGTAGCTGGGGGCAGACTTTGAGGTTTCAAAAACTACACTGCATTCCCAGTTTACTCTCCCTACTTCCTGCTGGCCATTTGAGTTGTGAGCCCTTAGCTTCTGTTTGAGCTGTCATGCCTGCTGCTTGCTGCCATGCTTCCCCACCATGGCAGACTCTTATGCTCTGGAACCACAAACCCAATAAACCCTTTCTTCTGAGAGTTGCCTTGGTCAGAGTTTTTATCACAGCAACAGAAACGCAAACTAATACTGATGTCTGGGTGATTGCTAAGCCTGTTTCTTGACATGTCTATTAAGTTGATTCCAGATAAGACTGGCATGAGCCAGTAGATGGAGTGTGGAAAATCCATTCTCAGTGCAGATCTTCCAGTGGGTGTCAGACAAAACAACTGGTGGAAGAAAGGGAAATAATCTTTGTCATTGTCCTGGGGCAAAATGCCCTTGATTATGCAAATTCCGTTTTCCTCTGTTCTTGGAGTCAGCACTATCAGCAGCCTTCTAGGCCCCTAGACCAATGGACTTGCACTAAGTAAGAATTTTACCACTGGCCCCTCTTATTCAGATATTTGAGCTAAACCATGCCAGGTCCCAGACTCCACAGTTTGTAGATGGTCTAGCATAGAACTTCTTGGCCTCTAATTGTGCAAGTCACTTGTCATAATAAATCTTATTTGTCAGTTTGATATAAGCTAGGATCATCTGGAAAGTCAGAACTCAACAGAAGACATACCTTCATCAGACTGGCCTGTTGGCGAATGTGTGGGGTTGTTTTCTCTATTCATGATTGCTGTGAGAAGATCCATCTCACTGTGGATGGTACCACCTCTAGGCAGGTAGTCTTGGGCTGTATAAAAGGGCAAGCTGAATGACTCATAGACAGCAAGCCATAAGCAGTGTACCTTAATGGTCTCTGCCTCAGTTCCCACCTTGAGTTCCTACTCTGTCTTCCTTCCATGATTGGATGTAACCTGTAAGATATAATAAAACCATTTCCTCAATTAAGTTGCTTATGATTATGCTGTTTTGATTTGAATAATGAGATTATAGCGTTAGCTGTACAAAAGGACCCTAAAGAGTCACCTACATGTTTCTGTTTGTGCTTTTGTTCTCTCCCATGGACATGAAGAAAAACATCTCCAGACAGGGTGTTGGAGGATGGAAGGAGGCCCCTTGGTCATATCTAAATTACTTCATTTTTTTTCATGCTTGGTCACCTATAATTAGTTTCTACCCAACCAGTCTCCAGACTTTTGAGAACAGCCAAGAGCTGCCCAATTATCTAGGCTCCAAAATCTACTACAATGATCTCTAACGAGGTTGCCTTTCTGTTAAAACCCAACCCACAATCCAGTTAACCAACCTGCTTATATTAGAATTCTCCAGAGAGATGTAATCAATAGAGTAGTTATAGATTGTTCTAGTTAGCTTTGTTTTTGTTTGGTATTGTTGCTGTTGTAAAACAGCATAATCATAAGCAACTTATTGAGGAAATGGTTTCCTCCTCCAGACAAACTACAGTTACATGCCAAAGGGCAAGGACACAAGATGAGTGGCTAGTTTTATGTCAACTTGACACAAGTTAGAATCACTGGGGAGGAATGAGCCTCGGCATGATCAGCCTGCTCTCAAGCCTGTGTTTCATTTTCTTAACTAGTGATTGATGTGGGAGGGCCCAGGCCATGGTGGGAGGTGCCATTCCTGGGCAGATGGTTCTGGGTTCTATAAGAAAGCAGGTTGAGCAAGCCATGATGAGCAAGCCAGTAAGCAGCACCCTTCCATGGTCTCTGCATCAGCTCCTGCCTCCAGGTTCCTGCTCCATTTGATGAGTTCTTGTCCTGACTTCATTCAATGATGAATAATGATGTGGAAGTGTGAGACAAGAAGCTCTTTTCCTCCCCAAGTTGCTTTGTCCATAGTGTTTCATCACAGCAATAGAGATGCTAAGACAAAGGAGCAAATAATTGGGGCCATAAGTGCAATCAGTTCCCATACTGGCCCTAGATCTTCTAGTATACGACTATTGGCAAGATACCTAGAAGTTGCCATTGGAAAGCACACACCTCATTGCACAGTTGCTTGATCGAATACAATGGCATACTGCCCAGACTGTGTAGGAAAGCTACAGGCACTGTGTTGGAGAAGGGGGCTTAGTAGAGTCACTTGGCACTGTGGGTGTGGGTTGGAGTGATGTTGGTAGGGAAGCAAAAGGATGGCTCTTCAGTAACATATGTCCAAAGGCATGGGTAATTAAGACAAAGGTGGCCCCACTGTCAGAGAATTGGGCATCAGCAGTTCAGAGACAGATGACTTGATGTCTGTGACTTCTGGATTTCTAGCCTATCCCCTGGGAATCTCCTGTAAGGGATGAGGAGATGATGTGTCCAATGGCTTTTCCCAGCACAGCACAAAAAGCTATTTAATTATCATGCAAGCCAGAGTTTTCATTTGGAAAACCTGCTGTTGCTTGCCATTTCTTCTGTAAGGGCATGGTCACTCTAATGAAAACAGAGAGAGGATTTCCTACTACCCAAACTTCTGGGAAAGACAATTCATCATCTAGAAGTGAATACTACAGCACACTTTGCCCTAACCAAAGAGAAGTAAGATTCTTAAACACAACAGAACGTGGGCTACAAGGTGCCAAAGGTCAGAGTGATAGAAGACCACCCCTCATCTCCTGCCTTTAGGTTTTACACAGCTCTCAGTCTAATGGGTACTCGTTTGCACGACAACAATCATAGGATGCAAACCAGGGATCCATTAGTACAAGCAATTGCCAACCAAAGGAAACAGCAAATTCCCCACATATGATTTAGTGCAGCGAGACTAGGATAAATAACAAAGGCGTTTGTTTATGCCTGCTTATGACATTCCTTGTAGGTAGAGGGGAAGAAAACAGCATTCTATGGCTGCGAAGGCAGCCAGTGCGGGGCTCATCAAAACTCCACATTTGCTTTTGTAGTCAAAGAATGTGAATTTGCTCTACTTCACCTCCTGGCCTGGACTCCTCTGATATCCATGTAATTTAAATGAGAATGTTGTTCTAGGGAAGTCATCACATTTCAAAGAAGTGACCCTTTTTGAATATTGAAAGAATCCCCAGTGTTTGAGTTCACTCCTGGGTGAGGTGGTATCACAGGGTTCTTGGGATGCCATCCAGAGAAAGACGACCTTGGAAAGTCGCCAAAGACGTTGTTTACCTTGTCTTTTTGCTTATTGTGCAAATGGGTCTCAGCTTTGGTGAGAAAACAAGCACATTCAAGCTTTGTGGAAGTCAAAATTCCCCACTGCTGTCAAACTCTGACAAGAGAGTTTATTGTTCATTCTTAGAGTGGCTTGACTTGCATTATGGACCTTGTAGCTTAGACCCCTTCCAAATGGGCCCCAAGCTGGTGTGCTTAGCTTTGAGGGGTGACTAGATCAAGGCATTTTATTCTGATACTTTTCCTGAAGGACTAGTTCCCCTGAGTTTCCCCCATTTACTTATTTGTACATGCCCAATTCCCAACATACACACACACACACACACACACACACACACACACACACACACACACCTGCTCTCCGCCTTCCTGGCCACAGGTCATATTTCAGGTGTATTCAAGCATGGACTTCCAACCTATCTGAAGACATACCTTTGCCCTATCCTGAAGTCACTGATTTCTTGACACTCCCATTGACCCACACCACGTCAGGTCTGTTGAGGAAAGTCCTGTCAAGTGGCAGCAGACAATCAAATTGAAGACTCACTCTCTTCCTGTGGTGTTCATCCTCTGGAAACCGACTTCTATCTTGTGGACAGAGTAGTCTGGGTATTTTCTCCACTACACAACTGAAAACAGTCTCTTTCCCTTTTATGGCAAAACTGGATCTAAAAAGAGGGTGACAGATTAGTACCTTAAACCCCTCAGGTGACTGAGAAATTTCAGACAGGAAAGCTGACTGACTAATCACACCTGTGCATCACACCTGTGGATCACACCCATGGAAGCTTCGGATCAGGAGGCACACACACCAAACCCACCAGTGTCTACAACATGCAGACAGCAGGGAACTGACCTGCAGATGGACTCATCCATCCCTAAAGTTCTTCCCTTTCTGTCCTGTAAAACCCCTAGTGCCCTGTGCCACATGTGCAGTCTCCACTTTGGCAGAGACACTACGGCCTTTCAGTTTTTTCTGACTGAACAAGCAATTCTGCCTCTGGATATGCCTTCCTGCTTTCTTTTATTTCCAAGTCACCTCCATCAGTCCTGACCTGATACATGGTTCCTGGACCCTAGGAAGGTATTACATATGTCTGCTGCTAGGAATTCAGCTACAGACAACTAACTGCTACCTCCTGGCTCCAGGGTGGGTGTAGTGTTCCCACTGCCAGGACATCATTCATTCTAGACCTTCCTTCCAGCCAGGACTCAGCCAGTGCCGAGATCTTGGTAATGGAGGCAAACTATACTAGTGTTCTGACAGTGGTGGTTCTCATTGGGTGAGCACGAAATCCACAGCCTTATCTCTTTAGTCACTTCTAAAGTGCCATGGAAGAGAAAAGTCTCAATGACTAGAAGTATCAAAAACTTTGTAGAAGACATTACTCTCAGTCATAATGAATTCGTATATAATCCCTAATATGCCAAAGCAAGTACACACACACACACACACACACACACACACATACAACACACACAAAATAGTGACCCCTTTTATTTAAGATTGAAGTGATTGTCTTGTAAGCATGAAGAACTGGGTTTGTTCCTAAGAACTGACATAAAAAGTCATCTGGTAGTGTGCTCTCATGATCCCAGTGATGGCAATGTGGAGAAAGGAGGATGGATGGGTGATGGAGATAGGGCTCACTGGTCCATCTTCCTTGGCTCAGTCCAAGTTTCAGTGAGAGAGCTTGTCTAAAGAAGAAGAAGATGAAGAAGAAGAAGGGGTGGCTCCTGTAGAGTGATACCTGAGTTAGCCTCTGGTCCCTGCACTCACAAACATACACATGCGTCTTCACACAGATACACACACACACACACACACACACACACACACACACACACACACTCAAGATTTAATTAACATATGTTAAGTCCTATAGTAACTTTGAGATGCAGGTATGTTTATTCTCTCATAGCCTGCCCAGAGTGAGCAAAGAGTGGATCTCTGTCGTGTGGCTACACGTTTCCTTGTTGAGTCCTTGTCTATAACTCCAGCACCCCCCACATTAGATTTGAAGTGAGATTTGAAGGGAGTTAGGATTCCTGTATGTTTGTCTGAATGTACGAACAGGGGACCCAGTCACTAAGCAGACATCCAAACTCCAGCATATCAGTGAAAACCTGCAGAGCTCCCTGTGGCTATGAAAACCCAAAACGTGCTGCTGCAAAGGAAAAGTTTGCAGGTGGAGTTTAGTCAAGTTTATCAGACCTTCAGTTGATGACGTCTCTCAGTCAACCTAGCTGAGATTCGGGAATGAGATGACAATTGTCATCATTTTGCAGTTCTTGATAAATTACTAGGTTTGACCTGTAAGAGCTAACCATAAAAGCACAATAGTAAGGTTGAGAGTGGAGGGATTTGTAGAGCACATGGACAAATGGGTGGATCTCTACAGCAAACACGGGCCACGAAGGGGAAAGGAATCATGAGAAAAGCAGAGATGGACAGCCCAGTTCAGTAGGCCAGGCAGCTTTGAGTCCTCATCCAAACAAATAAAATGGAAGGTATATAGAAAGACCTCAGACATAATGCATGCCTAAATATCTTGCTCATACCTGCCATTTAGAAGTTCCTGCTTAGGGCTATTAATACCTCCAATCAACTGTATTTTATATTTTAAAATAGGCAGCTGAGGGAAAGACTTGGAAGAAACTACACTTCAGATGACATTTTTAAAAACCTTCATATGCAAACCATTAAATTATAATTATAGAGGCTAGAGAGATGGATAAGTAGTTAAAAGGAACCAAATGCAGTTCCTAGAGTCCATACTAGACAGTTCACACCCTCCTATAACTCGAGTTCCACAGGAATGCAATGCCTCTAGTCTCCATGGACATTCATATACATCTACCCTCCCAGTCAAAAATAAAGTAAATTGTAAAAAATAAATTATAACAATATATTTGTAATCTCTAGGATAACAAAAGTAATAATCATTTTCTAAAATGCACACACCATAAAACCCCACTCAATACCATTTGTACTATATTCTTTAGGAAAACAGGCTATTTTTGCAGCAGCCATTTTTAATCTTTTCTAGTGAAAAATTCCACGATAAAGTAGATAATTTAAGTTTAGGTTTACCAGATTTCCTCAAGTGGGACCCCTCAGTAGGCCCTCAGGGGCCAAGTCCACTTGTGTCCTTTCCATTTGTGAGGCAGAATAGAAGGCCAGCAGATCCTACTCCATCCTTGTAATATATCTTTATAGTGTTTGACTTGAAAACCTCCCAGTCCCAACCATTTGCCCAGCTGCTTGAATATGGGCCCTACCAAGGCTGGGTCTATAAAAGGGTCCCCTCAGTTTGGGATGACACCCCTAGGTAGTCATAGGAGCTCACGGGACAAGTGTCGTGCTTCTTGGTAGCATGCTTGGCAGCCTCAGTGCTAGAGGGGGTAACTCTAATCAGCACCAAATATTCATCTCTAATAAGGACATGCTTTCATAATCACTCTCCATGTGATAAATATCCTAGAGATTTTCTCTTTGTTAGGTTAATGCTTTTCCACAAGATAATTTAACTTTAGCATTCTCTAAGAAATTATCACACCTTATCAGGCCCCAATATAGTAATATGGTGGTTCTTTTTCTTTTTCTTTTTTTTTTTTATGTTTTGAACCCTGCCTTAAACAAATCCCATCCAAATAAATGCTCCCTTTTTTAGCTAGCATACAAGCTTTTTCATTGTAATCAAGCCTCCAGCTGGCTAACTCTCATATAACAGTATATCTTCTTGATTTCATTTGAGAAAAATTTATCATCCACAAGCAAAGACAGAAAATGTGTGAATGTCTAAAGCTTATGTAAATTAAGAGGCCACGAACGCTGGTCCTAAAAATAGTAGATAATTATAGGCATTTCTTCCCCATACAATAATTATAGGCCTCCTGTCATCTTTTCTATTCTGTATAAGGTCACAGTAGTATTATACAAAATTTACAGTATATTACAAGTTAAAAACACAATAATTAGCAACTGTGCATCTTCAGCACTGGTGATGAATGTTCACAGTAAAACTTTAAAAAAAAGAGCATTATTTGTTTTATGCGGGCAGTACACACTTAAATTTAATCATCAGCTCCTGATATCCAATAGGCAATATTCTCTTACTATTATAATGCTATTTGCCAAGTTCATAGTACGCCCCCGGGTGGAATTCATCCTTAACGAAATGACAGGAAGCCAAATCTCTCACCATCATCTCAACCAGGTATACCATATTATTCTGAATTTAATAATTCTGTTGAACATATTGAATGATAATGAGCAAGTTAAGAGAAAGTCCCAAGGATTGTTTTGACCATTATGATCATTGTCTGATTCAGGGGCTGGGGTGGAGGGGGGATCCTCTCACCAAATAATGTGGGTAATTCAGCAGTTTGCTTGGCACAGAATTTTTTCTCCCGATCCCCCTCTACCCAGATTTTCTTTATATAATTCACTGAGGGGACACATCATACTTCAGTGAGAAGAAAAGTCATAATTAACAGAAAGGAGGATTTCTCTTTGACTTCTTAACTATTCATACTAACAGGGACAAAGAATCATGTATAATACGAAATGACAGAAGGAGCTATCATTTCTCTTTTGCTTAAGGAAAAATTCATGGAATTATATACACTCATTTCATCTCTGCTAGTTCTGCTGTGCTGTCAGGAATGGTACTTGAAGGTTCTAGAGACTAGAACTCCCTGTTAGAAAGCCTTGATGATGTCTGTGTCCCCTAGCTTGCTTGGTCATTTTATGCCAACGGCTATGAAGATTCCTTTCCCTACTGGCCATCCTGAGATCCAAGGCAACCACTGTGAACAGGGACATTCTTGCACCTGCTCAAAAGAAACAACATGGAAGACCGGCATGTCCAGAGGAACTAGGAACTAATCAGAGCCAATTGTTTGGCTTTGTGTTTCAAGGCAACTGATACCATCTTTGCCATTGACTGAGACGACTCAGTCAATAAAGCACTCCCCACAAAAACATGGAAGGTTGAGTTCAGATCCCCAGCGCAAACATAAAAAACCAGGTGTGAAGATGCATGCCTGTGAATGCCAGTGCTGGGGAGGTAGAGAGGGCAGGGTTCCTGGAGCATGCTGGCAAGCCAGCATAACTGAATAGGGTAAGTCCCAGGGTCAGTCAGGGACCTCGATACAAAGACAAAGGGGGAAAAAAGAAGAGGACGGCAATTGAAAAAAAACATTGGATATTAAGTCCCCACTTGAGTACAGAGAGAGAGAGAGAGAATTACGGGAATTAGTTCATGAGATTATAGGGTGGTCTCCCACATGAGAGACAGAGACATCTGAAAACCTGTAGTGTAATTCAGTCATTTAGTTTGAAGCCTGAAGTCCAAGTACACAGGCTTGAGAAACAGGGAAACTAATGGTATTTTAAGTCCTGGTTTGAGTCTGGAAGCCTCCCAAAATCAAAGGTGCAAATGTGTGAAGGCAGCAGAAAAGACAGACATTTCAACCCCAAGAGACTGGATTTCACCCTGGCTCTGACTTTCTACTTCACTCAGTCCATCAGTGGGCCAGGTGATGCTCACCCATCCTGCTGAGGACAGCATGTGCGGTTGTTGTAAACTTGTTCATATGCTTCTCTCATCAGACATGCTATCCAAGGGATCTATCTGGTAGAACCAGCAAGCAACAAGCTTTTAGGAGAAAGCATTTGGTAACCCACGATGCTTACTCACTCACCGTTCTCTGTGAAGTCACCTCAGAGTGTGAACACTGAGAGGTCAAGGGTGTCTCTCACGGCTGAGAACATGCCTGCCACAGAGGGCCCAGCATGATCTGTTTATAAAGGCAAGACAGAACTTCAGCCCTGGGGAGCTCTTATCCGATTTGAAAGTCACCAGCATGACTGCCCCCTGCATGTGTTAAGTTAAATGATTGACCTGTTATCTCAAGCTGGCACTTAGGTTTTTCTACCTGCATTTTCTTGTTTCTTTAGTCCTCACACTCTCATAAAGATCTGCCCATTCACATCCTAGGGATGAGAATGTTGAGCCTTCAACTATTTTTCACTTCAATTTTATTTTTCCTAGCATTTTTTAAAACTCACAGTTAGCTGTTTTAAAAAGCACACAAACACATTTGTTTTAGTAACCTAAGGTATGGTCCAAGTTCAGCCAACACTTTAAATAGCTGCATATAAAATGCCTGTGATTAAAAGGATTGAACACAGTAATAGGAGAGGAAGAGGCAGGGCTGGAGTGGTGGGTGGCTCAACAACTAAGGGCACTGGATGCCCTGACAGAGGATGAGATTCAGTTCTCCGCACCCACTGGCATCTCACAACCTTCTGCAACTCCAGTCGCAGGCACCCAACACCCTTTTTTCTGCAAGCATGAAGCACAGATCCAGTGTGTACATAAACATACATGCAGATACTCACATATACACCTAAAAGGAAACATGTTTTTAAGAACAGTAGAGACATCTGTCTACCTACTAAGCTCATTCATTCTTAACAAAGCCAATTTCTGTGCAATGCCATGATGGAATTTTATTCTATGTCTTTATAGAGTCAAGCTCAGGTGTCACTGCCTATGACGCAGTCCACCACTAAGTGTCATTCCTATACTACTGACACTGAACCAATGCTCCAGCTACAGAGGTCAGATGTTCTTAAGCTTCTCTGGATTCAATTGCAATTTCTTAAAACCCTTCCCTCAAGATTTAAAACATAATCTGTTATTTTCAAGCTATTCCTATATTTTTGCTGTCACAAGTGATAACACACTAGGTTTAACCATTGTCTTAGTTAAGGTTACTATACTGCGATGAAACACCATGACAAAAGGCAACTTGGGGAAGAATGGGTTTATTTCACTTGTGTATCCTCAACCACAGTCCTCTGAGGAAAGTCAGGACAGGAACTCAAACAGGGCAAGAAGCTGGAGGCAGGAGCTGATGCAGAGGCCATGGAAGGGAGCTGCTTACTGGCTTGCTCCTGTGGCTTTCACAGTCTGCTTTCTTATAGAACCCAGGACTTACAAGGCATTTTCTAAACTAATGATGGATGTGAGAAGGCCCAGCCCATTGTGGCATCATTTCCTCTCAGATGACTCTAGCTTGTGTCAAGGTGACCTAAAAACTAGCCATGACAGCCATTATGCTCATTTTAATAGGGTTAGTTCATTTATCCAATAAGTTTTGTTGTGTACTAGGTGCTATCTAGGGGGTGAGTAGAAGTGATGGGCACAGACTGGTAGGCACAACACAGTAAATATAAAACCCAAGCTCTCTCAGTCTTGGTGTAAGGAACATGCTGTCTGTGATTAGGTCTTCCTCTTTGTCTAATGTCCCACTGGATAAAATCACCTAGGGAACAAGCGCTTTTTGTATTTTATACCTTTTACACAAGCCCAGAATTTCACCTGCTAAATATTTATTGTTGCTAAGTATTTATTTGTTGAATAAATGAATGAGTGGATGTTGTGAGCTGATAAAGCAATTTGATGGGAATTGAGTATTTGAAATAAAAAAGCATACAACTTAAACTAAACACCATACGGGTTTGGTGTTCTCTGTAGCCTTCTAAAAGTATCTGACCACTGATCATGAAAATGCTGGTGGCCCCTACAGGACTGCCATTTGATGCTTTCAGACCTGCTTTCTCTCAGGTCCTAGCTAGCTGGTTTCTGCAGAGCATTTTCTGTTGAGCCATAGGCCCTCATTTGTGCTGAAAGTGAGAGCTACCTCCTGAAGTCAACCTAGACAGAATAGATATGTTCTTTTGACTTAATGATATAACATTTTATCAGCCACATAAAAAATGAAATATGCGTGTCCGTTTGCTATTTGAGGAGCTTTTCTGATGTGTGTGCAGGAACTATGTCAGCTGCTAACTGGTGATCCTTTTCCGACACCCTTTCCCAAGAGCATTGCAAATACAAACATGCTCTATTTGAACAAGACCAGTGACAGCAAAATTGCTTGCTGGTCTCTAAGGAGACCATAATAATGTGTACCAAGGGAGAGACCCATAGTCTGACAGAGGTTTTTTTTCCCCTCAGTGTAAACCATAAAACCCATTTCAATAACCAGAATATAGCAGTTTAAAGTGCATCCCTAGTTAATTACATCCAAAGAGTAATAATAAAATTATCAATTAAATTTTAGAACTTCCTCTTTAAAGTATTAAACATTTGGAAACTACAATGCAGTTAAATTTCACTCAGAACAATGCATTTTCTTACTCAGGCTGGCCTATAAGAACACTCGCAGAATTCTTCCAGTGAGGGAAAAAGTATATTTGTCTTCTTGTGAGCAAATATTTAAATAAACTGTTTCTTCCAGATGACTGAGGCCTTTTAAGTACCTAAAAAAGCAGTAGCTACATTTATGTGGTAAAAGGATATGAGTCACAAATACTCTATAATATTTGACAGTGTACAATAAAAGTTATGCAAAACTTAAACCAAATGTTTGTTGAGCCCTAAGGTCCTATGTTTGGGACCTTAATTCAGACTGGGGCACTGTCTGGCCTTTCAAATAAAGTCATCGATAATGTCAGCCCACACTAATGGGAAAAGCACTTGCTACTCCCTGATATATGCTCCTACCAGGCCAAGGTATAAGACCTTCCAGGAAACACTGACTGGAGTTCCAGGCACATGGCCTATTCAGGCGGAACCCTGCTTTCTTTGATAATTTTACTTTCAGATAGAAGGATTAATCTGCCCAGTGGAAGAGAATTCAGAATGCTACCCTTCAAGGCTGAAGATGTTGACTGTCACTCATCTACCCCAGTGTGACCTACCTCACCTCAGTTTCCCAGTTGAAGAGTCCATAAGCAAAACAGAGAGCAAAACCTCATTCCCAAAGAGGCAGTGGACATATATGGCTGTGTGCTGGCTCCTCTGAGATCCTAGAGTGGAATGGATATCATAGAACCATCTCCAAAGATACAGGTTCAATTTGGGGGACTATACTGGGAATCTTGAGGAAACAACAGTAGCTATAAAGTCCAACCATACATCAAAAGGACACTTAGGTAGTGAAGGCTCCAAGACAAGGGTAGGTAGAAATGACATCATGGGCTGATTTTCGTGGCCATCAGGCAAGTTTCCAAAGCCAGATGCTAAAAAGTACCAGAGTATTCTGAGAAAAACAAGGTGTGTAAGGGTGTGAGTTCAGGCGCCTGCTGTGTCACTCTGGAGAGGAACTCAAGACATTTCTAGGGGGTACAGAATAAAAGCAATGACCCTTTTGCATTTCACTGCGGGGCCAAATAATGATCAAGCAATCTCATGTGGACTCATAGTCATAATTATGCCTTGTTTTACGAAGATAGCGACTTAGGTAACACTACATAAGACAGTTCATGGGAAAAGAGAAGAGGGGAATTTGCCTGAAGGAACCTTAGACCAAGTCCTTACTTAACATTTATTAAAAGTATAATAGAGGGTGGGTGTGAAGCACACTGGAGAAAAGGAGATTGACAAAGAAAGGAAGCCCTGCTTCCCATGAGTGCAGTCATCTAGTTGTGTTCACAAATACATTCTCTTCATGTGTGCCAGGTACTGTGACAAAGTGAAATCCGGGGAGATACGTCACACTACCTGATGTTACAATGGTAGGCCTGGGACAGAGAGCAGAGTTACAGGAAGACATGCCTCAGGTAAGGTATAGACTGAAGCAGCTCAAGCGTCACAGAAGTTCGAGAAGGTTGGAAAGGGTCTAGGGAGGCAAGGCAAGTCTGTACGGTTTGTGGGAATGCTACAGTTGAGTCACAGAAGGCTTCCTATCCCAAGCTGTTTGGACTTGATCCTGTAAGTATCAAAGCAGGACTTTGAATAGATCAGACTGAGCTTTCATTGTATCAGTGGCATGTCAGTCTCAGGATGAATTGACCTACAAGTGGCCAAAGCCGGAGACAGATGAGTGAGGGAGCTGTTCATTCACCCACCCCATTCCGTTTTGAACATAGGTGAACCCAGATGATACACTGAGAACTTTTCAGAGACACCTTGAGAGAGTGACTGGGCGATTGTGATGCTGAGGACTGAGGCTGGAGAGACTTAGGGAGACCCACAGAGCCTCGTTCACTTAAGCAGTTAATTTGGCAAGAATGAGCCATTCTACTCTTTTTTTTTTTCATTTGCATTCAGAGGTTGGTTCCTACCTGTCCTCATTCCTGTGTAACAAAATTTGTTTACAAGGTTACTTGTCCCAGAATCCCCGAGTCTCTGGAAGGAAGTCCTACTGGATTTGGAAAGTGTGAGCATCTTCAATGTGAGAATGGTATCACTAGATTTGAGGCAGAGAAGTGAATACCTACTTTGATTTCAATGTCCTTACTCCCTCTTAGGCCCTCCCAGACCCCAACCCTTCTCTCTTACCCATTATATGACACATATACAAAGTAGTTAGTCACACAGTATTTTTATCTACAAACTTGCTTCAGCCACCATGGTTCCCCTTTCAGACCTGGCACCCCAGGAGTCCCCACAGTGCTCATGTCCCCTCTTTGCCTTTGCATTATCTCCACACAGTGTTGTCCCTGGCCAGCGTCTGTCCATTCTCTCTCACCCCAGCCTCCTCAATGCTTTCTGTAAGGGTAATTAGCTCCCCATGCTGGGTCCAGTCACAGTCCTAGAGTTCTCTACCAGGTGAAAACAACACACATTTTCCATCTAAGCAGATGGGAAATACTTCTGAAGCCTTTAATGGTTCTGCCCTTTTGTGGCAGAAGTGTTCCTTACCATCTCTAGCCACTAGATTAAAACGAGATGTAAATGACCTTCACAACAGCGAATGGCACAGAAATCCTCAAGCTTACCCATTCAAGGATCCGGCTCTGAGTTCTCCTTTGGCCAAGTCCCCACTATGGGATCCTGGTCCCCTTGTATCTCTGCATGTTCATTCTAGCTCACAGTTCTGCTGCCCTTTACAAACAGATCCTCAACTCCAGCCTAACCCTTCTCTAGAAGTCCCAGCTCAAACTCTGACCTACATCAACCCAATAGAATGAAAACCGAGCCTACTCTCCTGTTTCTACAGGTTCAGAAGCCTTTATTTTTCCATTTCTCTTAAAAAGCACCATAGTTCTCCTGCCTGTGTATCCTCTAGTGCTGGCAACCCACTAGTTTATGTTCTCTGGGTTTCTACAGAATTTAAGCAAGAAAATTGTCTAGTCTATCAGTTACTATTGCCATTTTTTTCTAATGATCTTGACACTTCTATGTTATTGAAGTTTCTTTGGATCACCAGTCCCCAAATAACAATACAGAGACTTCCAATTAATTATAAAAGTTTAGCCTTTAGCTTGGGCTTGTTTCTAGCTAGCTTTTATAACTTAATTAACCCATATTTTAAAACCTACATTCTGCCACATGGCCCAGTTACTGCTCCTCAGAACAGCTTGTTGAACTTGCTCCAAGTCTGCTGGCATAATCCATGCACCTAGATTCTTCCTCCTCCTCTTCCTCTCTCTTCCCAGAAACCTCACCTGTCCTCTCCTTCCTAGCTATTTACCATTCAAATCTTTATCAAATCAATCAGAAGGCACCTTGGCAAAGACATATTCTCACAGCATACAAAATGATCAGCCCACAACACTTCTAGCTTAATTCAATAGCTACCTGTTTTGCTCAATCTTGTGTGTTCATCCTATATCTCATTCCTTGACAGCTTGGGAACATACAGGAGGCTTCTCATTAAAGTCATCTTCTTCAAAACGTTTAGGTTTAGCATAGGATTTAACCTGGCCTAAGTCAATCTCATGGGTGTCTCTATAGGCATTGATTGCTGGTAATCGAGGTCGCTCTACTTCTGGGATTGACTGACCATTGATTGTGGTCTAAAAACATAATGGCAATGGCTATCCTGAGCTCATTCACCACCCTCATTCAAGGTTTCAACAGCAAATGTGCAAAAGCCCAGAAAACAAAGAAATTTTGTCATGCCTTTGCCCAAAACATGTTTCCTTCTATCTTATTGATTAAAATAGACCCTATGGCCTATCTGAATATGCAGAAAGATTAATGGTCACTTCCTGGCATTCCTTCACTGAATGTATATAAGCCAGGCACAAAGTCTTGGGTACACACAGCGGGGCTCTCGTAGAGATAATTTTTGTCTTCAAATACGAAGACTCAAAGACTCTTCTCAGGGATCACTCCACTGTGAAGTCAGCAAAAGGGCAGTTGGATCACCACAAAGGCCACATAGACCTGGCTTTTCAAGGATAGATCTGTGCTTCACAGTTGTTACATACATAATTTAGCATGTCCCCTCTGCCACAGTGAAGTTTAGGGGAATGGCATAGCAAGCAAGGCAAAGCACATGGGGAGTAAGATACGGCTCCAGACCCAGAATGTCTCATAACTGTTGGAAAGAAAAGAGATGCCGGGACACCAATGGGGCCCAAGCTAATGGCGTTGTGCCATCGAGAGGCACTGTGGGTCTTCAGTGATGAGAGCACTCTCCACAGTCCATAGTCACCAAGTGGGCGTTACATGACAGGAAAACTCTGGAACTGAAAAGGGCTTTGAGAAAGGAAAAGGGAGGTTACCAGAAGAGTATAAGAGAAGCAAGTGTAATAAGAGTTGTGCCAAGGCGAACATCCTGAACAAAAGGGAGATCAGTAGGAGATGTGGCTGGATAAGTACTAAGGGATGATATAGGTGCTTCGACTGCCTACATGACAGAGTCTCAGTTTAACAAGGATCTGCTTGTGATCTTGGTAAGTGAGGTTTTCCATCGAGAACATGGATTCGGTGACATTGAATTACAACAGAAAGACACTAAGGCAGATGGATAATAGTCAGGAGACTATTAGCAGAATCCAGCATGGGCCCTGATGAGCTGAAACAGCCTGGAAAGAGGGTTGGACAGACTTCAGACATGCCACAGAAGAAACAGTTGATATCTATTTCATATGAAGGTACATCTTGTTTATCTGGAGATGGGGGGGGGATAAACCTGTGTATTCCTGCCGCACCCATGGCAACTTGCTGAGAAGAATCATCATCATTTCAGTGTAGACAGGAAGATTGGTAGGATGGCTCAGTGTGGGAGGCACTAGACAACAAACTTGACCCGAGTTTGATTCCCGGAGCCTAATGGTGGAAGCAGAGACCCAAATTGCCCCCTGAACGAAACACACACACACATACACACACTCACATGCATGCACGGATATGATGTAATTTAGACATTTTTAAATTCAATAAAGAATAAAGAATTTGGGACTTTTTTTTATCATTTGGAAGTAACTTAATATCCCCTGTTTGGCATCTTTAAACGTAGTGGAGATTACTGTGGGGCTGAGGAAAACTTTGATAATTTTGTTGTCAGTCTGATGTGATACCAAGTCATGTGTTCAATGTTACCTCACTCAGCATTCCAAGACTAACACTTCTGTTAGTGTCACTATCACACTACTCAGTATGGTTTCCATTTCTAATCGAGGGGAATTAGCCAGGTTAAGCAACTTCCCAAAGCTGCTTGCTCAGGAAGACACAGACTCTGGCAGTTCATTCCCCAGCAGAAAAACACTGATGGAGTGAAGGGAGGCTTTTCCTATTTGAAGAACCAGAATTAAAGGATCAAAATCTAAGGTGATTGTTCTCTGCAGAGGGCCAGAATTTTAGGGCTTGCAGCATGTGGTAGCCCATGTCTTTAATACCAGCTCCGGGGAGGCAGAAGCACACCAATCTCTGAGTTCAAGGCCAGTCTTGAACTAGTGCCACAACAGCAAGGGCTACACAGGGAAACCCTGTTTCGAAGGGGAAAAAAAGTAAGGCAGAATCTGAGGGTGTAGGCTGAGGAGTCCTGGCATTCCCTTAATGTAACAAGTTATGTCTTTATTCAAGGGTTAGAACAACTTACAGTTTTCTTCCATTGGTAGGCTAGACAGATAATAAAAATGATAGCAAAGGCTATTAAAATTTATGTGGCAACTAGCACAGACTGGAAGAACTACAAAGTGCATTCTTTAAACACAAGAGAATGGTAGGGTTTTTTGGGGGTTTGGGTATTTTTTGTTTTGTTTGTTTGCTTGTTTTTTTTTTTTGTTTTGTTTTTAAGGACAATATTAAAGGAAACTCCTTTGGCCTCAGATGCCTAAATATGCCGTCAAAGGATGGCTTCATTCTCAAACTCTCAATGCCAGTGTTTCCTGATTCCTCACGAACTTACTCTTGATGTAGAATATCAAAGCCAGCGGGATGGTAGGTGTCCCAAAATGTCTTAATTCAGAGAATTAGTGTTAACTGAGCCTGATTAGCTCCATTTATCTCTAATTAATTACCTTTATCTAATTAGACACTTTGTTTCCTGTAGACATGGAGTCAAGTAGGCTAGATTATTAGTGTAGTCATTGTCCCTTTACAAAATCCTGAAATTAATGGAACGTGCAAAAGAATCTGCAGTTCTAATTGCACAGGTGTTGCCTTATGGCAAAGCTTTATCATCTGATTACACCAAGGGATTATTAGTGACTTTTATATAGAGGACGAGCCTATGAAATGCACCTTAGCAACAGCTCATTAGTTTAAGGTTGTTACTGTATTATTTATTACGTTCAGCCTTCCCCATTATCTAGATTGATTCATGAACCAATATATTTTTCCTCTCCTTTGTGCAGAAAAAAATAAAATAAAACCATCATTATGAATAGTGCAGATGCAATGTGAAAAAATGCAAAACTGCATTTGCTCATCAACTACAACTGATTCTTTATGACAAAAAAGCTCTAAAGCTACATGTGATCAGAATCAAGTTCAGGGTTATTTTCTATGGAAAAGGAAATCTACTTGGAATTGTGGAATAGTGTGGAAGGATTAGTACATTTGTTTTAAACAATATGTGGATCTCTCGATGTTTTCACCTAACTGAACTGACTGGACTAAAATATGTGGAAAGGAAAAAGCAATTCTTTTCATTAAAATACACTTGTATTTATTTCTTCTCTGTATCTTTCCAAAATGGATTGATAAAACATAATCTCTATATGTGTGCATCACAATATTTATAAAAATCCATCTGTTCTGTATTTTTGTTTCTTATGACTAGATTATGACAACAGATGGAGAAAATTCACAAATTACACAATCTGGTTTAGCTGAAAACAGCAAAAATTTCAGTGCCTGCTTATGAAAAAGAAAAGTGGTTTTTCATGGCGAAATCAAGAGTGCTCAAACGACTGCCACCTCTCAGCCTTCAGATCTGCACAGCATTTCTCATAACTGCTTGAAGAGGTTCTATTTCTCACCATCGTGGGGTAATTAAGCAGCTATAAGCAAATCCTGCCACAATCCCATCCCAACACACAAACATGTTTATTGATGGCACAGTAATTCCTTTAAATAATTTGTCAACATAACTATGTTAGATGAGGTTTTTAAATCACTTCTCTCCCTGTTGCCCAGACACCACACCTTCCAAAAAGCCCGCTACTGCTCTGAGCTATATACATACCACCATTCATTTATTGCTGAATCTAAACTAGTGAAATGATAGTGGGTAGCTGTTACATAGACCATGACAGCTAATTTGAGTAGTAATAATGAATATTTAATGTCCCTCCTTTCAAGCATGAACACATAACTTTTCATGTGTGCCTTACTAAAATTATAACCATTAATCTAAAAATTATTGTTGTAACTGAAATAATAGCCAAGAACTGTAGATTATAGCCAAGTCAGAATACTGCACAAATATTCTGTGCACACACAGATGCACACATGTAGTAGGCTATAGCCTTCTGTTTTCATTCAATCCAAGACCTCACTTTGAAAAGTGATTATTAGAGTTTTGAGTCTGGATACAAAAGGCCACTATTTTAATCAAGAAATAAGCATAATAGCCAACATAATTTTCACTCCTCTTTAGATTTTGTTTAGACATTCATAATGTCTAAATAAAAATAACATGTATATTAAAATGTGACCCCTATAGAGACAGTATTTTTAAGATATTCCACCTAAATCAAAGAAAGAGCAAAGAAAATGTATCAGAAAGGTAGAAATTTTATACCTTAAGTCTCATTTAAAAAAAAAAAAAAAGATGTGTCTCTTTAGAGAAACCACA